>NW_025852628.1:3504-4099 GCF_002878395.1 Capsicum annuum | reverse complement strand
ATTTAAATGATATTTACATTATGAGATTGATATTCTTGATGAACTGAAAGTGATTGACAAATTATATGATGACTCGCATGTGTTATTGTACCTATTTCATCCTCTCATGATTATGATGATTTTCTTCGGGCTATGTGAGTCTTTCATACATCCTGCATATTTCTTATAAATTTTTATGATGATGATGTTTACACAAATGTATATACCCTCATATACTTGGTTCATTTCCATAGTACTGACTCACATCTTTGGATATGGGCTGCATTTTCTCTAAATATAGGTTCAGGTGCTCAGTTCCAGGTTCGACAGTGATTCTTCAGGCACGCTGTTCTACATCCTCTATTATGGTGAGTCCTCATGTTCCGATGATGTGATGTATGATGTTGGTTTCACGAAATTGTTTACATTTGATAACTGAGTATGAGTCAGTTGGGGCATGTCTCAATGGCTCGTTGGTTTTATTAATTTTCTTAGAGGCTTGTCAGACTAGTATAGATGTTGGGAGTTGACTAATAAGTCATATTTTGTTATCTTTCTAAAATTCTTTTATTCTTGGATGATGATTACTTTGTTGATATTTGAGGGTAATTTATGG
>NW_025852628.1:0-3404 GCF_002878395.1 Capsicum annuum | reverse complement strand
GGCACGCTGTTCTACATCCTCTATTATGGTGAGTCCTCATGTTCCGATGATGTGATGTATGATGTTGGTTTCACGAAATTGTTTACATTTGATAACTGAGTATGAGTCAGTTGGGGCATGTCTCAATGGCTCGTTGGTTTTATTAATTTTCTTAGAGGCTTGTCAGACTAGTATAGATGTTGGGAGTTGACTAATAAGTCATATTTTGTTATCTTTCTAAAATTCTTTTATTCTTGGATGATGATTACTTTGTTGATATTTGAGGGTTATTTATGGAAACCCCGTTGATTTGTGTTAAACTGAATAAAAATGGCTCAAAGGGTTAGCTTGGGGCTACTCGTAGCCTCAAGCACCGTATGACGCTCTGGGACCCATTTTTCGAGGTGTTACAAATTTGGTATCAGAGCCTAAGGTTTTAAGGTATCGTAGGGAGTCTGACAAGCCACATTAAGTAGAGTCTTGATCATCAGTGTGTAGCACGCCACATCTATAAGCAAGAGGCTACAAGATGTTTTAGGAACAAGTATGATTCTTTCTTTCAGAAGTCTATCGTGCTAAAGTATCTTTCTCTGCTATTGATTTGTGCTCTCCTCTTTCAGAAATATGCCTCTATGTTGAGCGAGAAAAAATTATGATGGTCAGCAACCTTAACCCGCTGACCCATTAAATGAAAACGTGTCTCATACTAAATTTTGGGCAGCCTTTCAGGCGCTGGCCTAAGCTGTTACTGTAAATGTTCAGGCCAACCTAGCCCCAGCTCCACAGCAGCAGGGAGGTGATTAAGCTGCTGCCAGGATTCATGACTTCATGCGGATGAATCTACTGGAATTCTATGGGTCCAAGTCTGGTGAGGATCCACGATTGATTTTAGAGGATGTGCGGAAGATTACTCAGGTGATGCATCTTTCTGAGGAACATAGTATGGAGTTGGCTGCGTATAGGTTGAAAGACCTTACTTATGACTGGGTTGTTGCTGTGAGGAAAGGTAGAGGTGAGGGAGCTGTCCTTACAACTTGGCAAGAGTTCCAGGATGCATTCCTGGATAAGTTTTTCCCTTTAGAGATGAGGGAGGCAAAGGTGAAAGAGTTTATGAACCTGAGATAGGGCTCTATGATTGTTAGGGAGTACTGTATAAAGTTCAATCAGTTGGCCAAGTATGCTCCTGATTTAGTGGCTTATAATCGGGCTAGTATGAGTAAGTTTATGACTGGAGTATCTAGTTATGTGGTTAAGGAGTATAGGTCTGCTATGCTGAATAGTGAGATGAATCTTTCTAAGCTGATGACTCATGCCCAATAGATTGAGGCAGACAAGATTAAGGAGAGAGATAGAATGAGAGGGAATAAGAAAGCTAGGTCCGAGCAGCACGGACAGGGTCAGACTAGATCATAGGAAGGGAGTCGCCCTCAGTATCAGGATCATTTGTCTATACCAGCACCGTCATCTGCTAGTGCTCCCGTGCCTAGAGGTAGGCAGGAGCAAGGTACCGGGTCATATACATCCAGGTCCCAGTATAGTGTTGGTAGTAAGCCAAATTATCCCCTGTGTCCTAAGTGTGGTGAGGCTCATTCGGGTGAGTGTTGGGGTGAGAAGAGGGGTTGTTTCCTGTGTGGTGACATGGGTCACAGAGTTAGAGATTGTCCACAGAATGGACAAAGGCTCCGTGACTATCGCCCTCAAACCCAGACTCAGACTGTTAGTGCTCCAGTTTTAGTAACTTGCCCAGCCTCAGCTCAGGGCGCCTCTTCTAGCAATGCTGGTGGGCAGTGCCAGAATAGGTTCTATGCTTTACCGTCCCGCCAGGAACAGGAGGACTCTCCCGATGTTGTTACTGGTATACTTCGTATGTTTTAGTTTGATATGTATGCTTTGTTAGATCCTGGATCCAGTTTCTCATATGTTACACCTTTGATTGCTGTGAATTTTGAAATGAGTCTTGAGATTATTCCTGAGCCTATCCTAGTTTCTACCCTAGTGGCTAATTCGATTATTGCCCAGAAAGTGTATAAAAAGTGTCCTGTTACCGTTCTTCATAGAGTTTTGTTGGCTGATCTGATTGAGTTAGACATGGTAGATCTTAATGTGATTCTGGGTATGGACTGGCTGTATTCTTCTTATGCCTCTATTGATTGATGAACCCAAGTAGTCAAGTTTTAATTTTCGGGTGCTTCCGTGTTTGAGTGGTCTAGGAATTCTATGTCACCCAAGAGTCATTTTATCTCTTACCTCAAAGCTAGAAAGCTTATTTTTATGGGGTGTATTTACCATTTGGTTAGAGTCAAAGACACTAAGTTAGAGACTCCAACTCTTCAGTCTGTTAACGTCGCCACTTCCCGATAATCATCCCATTTCTATTTCTCCTTACCATATGGCCCCTGCAGAACTTAAGGAGTTGAAAGAGCAACTCAAAGATCTACTAGATAAGGGTTTCATAAGGCCCCGTATTTCTCCTTGGGGTGCTCCTGTGTTGTTTGTGAGAAACAAAGATGGCTCTTTGCATATATGCATTGATTACCGCCAACTGAATAAAGTCACCATAAAAAATAAGTACCCCCTTCCGAGAATAGATGATTTGTTTGACCAATTGCAAGGTGGAAGTTATTTCTCAAAGATAGAGCTTTGTTTCGGCTATCATCAACTCAAAGTTAGGGAGTGTGACATCCCGAAAATCGCTTTCTGAACTCTTTATGGCCATTTTGAGTTTCTTGTTATGTCTTTCGGATTAACTAATGCCCTAGTAGATTTCATGGACCTCATGAATCGAGTGTTCAGACCATATCTAGATATGTTTGTCATAGTGTTCATCGATGATATACTGGTGTACTCCCGTAGTGAGGATGAACATTCTAATCATTTTCAAACTGTCTTGCAAACCCTTAGAGATCACAAGTTGTTTTCCAAGTTCAGTAAGTATGAGTTTTGGCTAAGGTCAATTGCTTTTTTGGGTCATATCATTTCTTCCGAGGGTATTAGAGTTGATCCCTAAAAGACCGAAGCTGTTAGAAATTGGCCTAGACCTATTTCTCTGACTGATATCCGAAGTTTCTTAGGTTTAGCTGTCTATCACCACCATTTTGTTGAGGTTTTCTCCTCTATAGCATCTCCTATGACTCGGTTGACCCAAAAAAAAGTGAAGTTCTCGTGGTCCAAATCTTGTGAGAAGAGTTTTCAGGAGTTGAAGACGCGACTCACTTCAGCCCCTGTTTTAACTTTTCTTGATGGTGTTGATAGTTTTGTGGTGTACTGTGATGCTTCGAGAGTTGGGTTGGGTTGTGTATTGATGCAGAAAGGTAAGGTGATAGCTTATGCTTCTAGACAGTTGAAACCCCATGAGAAAAATTACCCCACCCATGACGTTGAGTTGGCTGCTATTGTGTTTGCTTTGAAAATCTGGAGACACTATT
>NW_025852627.1:0-5713 GCF_002878395.1 Capsicum annuum | reverse complement strand
AACCGAAAGAAGCATATTGTTTCTCTTCATTATGAAAATGACTTTAGTGAAGAAAAGATTCCAACAAAATCTCGACCCTGTCAAATGAATACAGAGTTAGTGGAATTCTATAAGACAGAAATTGATAATCTTTTACAAAAGGGTCTTATAAAACCCTCAAAATCTCTTTGGTCTTCTACCGCTTTTTATGTCAATAATGCTGCTGAAAAGGAACGAGGAGTACCTCGACTAGTTATAAACTATAAAACTCTGAATAAAGTTTTAAAATGGATTTGATACCCTATACCGAATAAAAGGGACTTACCCTAAACCTAAGTCGGAAGACCGAACCAAAGCACCAACCGAAATAGAAAAAAATCTTAAGTAGTTTTATGACTGTATGGACTCTTTTACCAAAACATGGGGCCTTTCAGAGATTTAATAACCTTATGTTAAATGTGTGTGTCTAGAAGTTCTAATTGTGCGGAAAGTCGCCCTTTTCTCAACCATATGGGCTAGAGAAGCACAACTTACTAGACGGCGTCATAGAGACAAGGTTAACATAAGTGTATTGAACTCGACTGCACCTCTATTTTGGAACCAAGTCAAGAAATTAAAAAGATTCTTTTATATTTTGATAAAGTCTGGAGCTTTCATAGTTAACATATCAGCGAAGTTAGATCTTCAACATAGATATAAGAAAATTCTTTAGCCGAACATAGTCACGGCTGGACTATGGTAGAAGTTTAAGTAAATGAATATAAGTAGTAAAGAGATATGTACCTGACTAGCCGGGAACCAAACTGAAATAGTAGTAAACAAGTAGCTTCTTCTTTATTTAATTCTTAAATATATTACAAAGAGAGAGAGGGAGAGAGAGAGTTTTTGAAAAATAAAAGGAGAGAATTTCTGAACTCTTGCCTCTTCTCAAGAATGAGGCGCCTATAAATAATAAAAAAGAGAATCTTGCACAGTAATAGATGGGTCCCTGTGCACAGTGATTTTACTATTACAAAGAGGAAATTATTACAGTTATATCTTATCCATCAGTCATGTGTTGTTTTTTCCTTTCCATTTCTTGATGAATGCTTAAGTTTTTTCAATTTCTTCTTCTTCTATCAGAATTTTCGGAGGTTGTGAATCAGTAATATCTTCAATATTTGTTTCGGTACTATTCATTGAGATGTCTGAATTTTGCTCAACAATTTGAAGTAATTTATCTCTGACCTAAGATAAATATTCTTCTATCATTTGTATTTTACTGCCGCCATGTGCAGATATTCTTCGGGAAACATAGTTAAGACTATTTTCTTCCACCATAATTGATTTTTTGGGAGTTTTTTTTCATATTCAGCAATTTTCTTGACTATTTTCTCCCTTTGGTCATGACCATAGGTGAGTTTAGTCTCTGGATCTTTCCGAAACAATTTGTCCCAGAAATTACAATAAAATATTTGGTATAAGGCAGGAGTTTGTTGAGTGTCATAGCCTATTTCTATGGACCAATGATGGATCCAAGGGATAGAGAATTCTATGTAGAAATACATCTGATCAATAGTATCGATTTTACAAATATGATCTGAAAGATATAATTCGGTTAAGAAAGGAGAGAACTTTTTCCATGAGTAATATAAAGAAGAATATTCTGGAGGTAATATTTTGACTGTAGGTCCATGTTGAGACCACCATTGAATAAAACAGTTTGGGATAGGTTTTTCAAATACTTTAGCACAAATTTTTATGAACCAAGTATATTTGTGCTTGTAATTATTATAATATAATACTTGAGAAAAGGCTTTAATATAATCCCGGTAAGTGAAATTGGCAAGTGTTTGGCCCATTGGTCCCATTGGCATAGATCGTTGAGTCATTGATGAAATTCCCCATTCTTCAATAGGAATAAGTTTTTTAATTACCATTTTGGAGTATCCATGAACTCCAGGGGTAGTTTCTCCGAGGGGGCTGTGATCAAAGGTTGCACTGAAGGTTTGCACTAATATATGTTCATAATAAGTCTGAGTTTTGTATGATTCGCCAGTAAAATATACGTTGGCAGTAAGGTAATTTTTGAGTAGTCTCCATGCTTCTTCAGAATTTTTTTGTCCGGGAATATGCTGATTTTCAATATAGAATATAAGTTCTCCATCATCTAGTTTTTCATATGAAGGCTTATCTTCAGAATTTTCTTGAACTATGGACGCAAAAGAATCTGCAGTTTTTTGTTGATCTGATAGATAAGATTGCAGTTGTTTGTATAATGAATGATTTTCAGGAATGTTTTCTAAATGTACAGAAGATCCAATATTTAGAGTTTTGGATGATGAAGATTCATCTCGAGGAATTTTTGAATTAATTAAAGTTCTATTTCCTTGCTGCAATATAGGAAAATTAGAACTTACAGAGCTATATGCAGAATTTCTTCGATCAAAATATGAAGGGTTTGTTTGTCCTCCTTGATATGAAGAGTTTTGATTTCTTCCACCTCGTCCTCTACCTTTGGCGAGTTGCCAAGGAGGATCCGTACTGCATTAATAATTAAGAATTTGATCAGCATACCATGACAAATATTAAGAGAGATCTTCATAAAGTGTGTCCTTTGTGATAAGGTCCTCAATGACTTTTCGTAGTATGAGCATGTGTAAATCTATATTTAGAGGAACTGCTTTTATAAAGGTGATTAAGAACTTTGCAGAGAAGAAGTGTAGAAAGAACTTCATTATATCTGTAAACATTAATCACTTAAGTCAATATCAAACCAATAAATTTCTTTTTCAAGGAATTCATCGTGGTTAACAAAATTTTCTTCTTCTATTAAGCTACGACTTAGAGTTTCTAAGATAAAAAAAATGAATATCTTCGTTTAGAGGAATACATTTGATAATAGTTATTATAGTTTTCTCAGAGAGGAAGTATGTATAAAAATTCATGTTAGATATTCTCGAGATAGAAAATTAGGCAAAGAATTTTCACTACCCTTTTTATATTGTATTTCATAATCAAAAGGGGCTAATTGAGCTTGCCACCGCGCAAATATTAATTTAGAGGCATCATGTTTGAAGTCTTTATTAAACATAATTTTGACGGATTGAGCATCAGTTCTAATTATAAATTTTTGATTATACAAATCATCTTGGAATTTTAAAACACATTTTACAATAGTTAACATTTCATGGGCTACCATGGCGTATTTTTTCTGACTTTCCGTCCATTTACCAGAATAAAATCGAATCAAATATTCGGTCTTTGTATGGGAATTAACTTGTTTAAGTATTCCGCCATATACAGGATCTCTTAGGCTGGGGTATGCCACTCAGCCTACCAGACCATATAATAATATCGGATTAAGCCTAAGTCGGAAGACCGAACCAAAATAGAAAAGAATCTTAAGTAGTTTTATGACTGGATAGACTCTTTTACCCAAATATGGGGCCTGTCAAAGATTTCATAACCTTATGTTAAACGTGTGTGTCTAGAAGTTCTAATTGTGCGGAAAGTCACCCTTTTCTCAACCATACGGGCTAGAGAAGCACAACTTACTAGACGGCGTCATAGAGACAAGGTTAACATAAGTGTATTGAACTCGACTGCACCTCTATTTTGGAACCAAGTCAAGAAATTAAAAAGATTCTTTTATATTTTGATAGAGTCTGGAGCTTTCATAGTTAACATGTCAGCGAAGTTAGATCTTCAACATAGATATAGGAAAATTCTTTAGCCGGACATAGTCACGGTTGGACTATGGTAGAAGCTTAAGTAAATGAATATAAGTAGTAAAGAGATATGTACCTGACTAGCCGGGAACCAAACCGAAATAGTAGTAAACAAGTAGCTTCTTTTTTATTTAATTTTTGAATATATTACAAAGAGAGAGAGGGAGAGAGAGAGTTTTTGAAAAATAAAAGGAGAGAATTTTTGAACTCCTGCCTCTTCTCAAGAATGAGGCGCCTATAAATAATAAAAAAGAGAATCTTGCACAGTAATAGATGGGTCCCTGTGCACAGTGATTTTACTATTACAAAGAGGAAATTATTACAGTTATATCTTATCCATCAGTCATGTGTTGTTTTTTCCTTTCCATTTCTTGATGAATGCTTTAGTTTTTTCAATTTCTTCTTCTTCTATCAGAATTTCTGGAGGTTGTGAATCAGTAATATCTTCAGTATTTGTTTCGGTACTATTCATTGAGATGTCTGAATTTTGCTCAACAGTTTGAAGTAATTTATCTCTGACCTCTGATAAATATTCTTCTATCATTTGCATTTTATTGCCGCGATGTGCAGATATTCTTCGAAAAACATAGTTAAGACTCTTTTCTTCCATCATAATTAATTTTTTGGGAGTTTTTTCATATTCAGCAATTTTCTTGACTATTTTCTCCCTTTGGTCATGACCATAGGTGAGTTTAGTCTCTAGATCTTTCCGAAGCAATTTGTCCCAGAAATTACAATAATATGTTCGGTATAAGGCAGGAATTTGTTGAGTGTCATAGCCTATTTATATGGACCAATGATGGATCCAAGGGATAGAGAATTCTATGTAGAAATATATCTAATCAATAGTATCGATTTTACAAATATGATCTGAAAGATATAATTCGGTTAAGAAAGGAGAGGGCTTTTTCCATGAGTGATATAAAGAAGAATATTCTGGAGGTAATATTTTGACCGTAGGTCCATGTTGAGACCACCATTGAATAAAACAGTTTGGGATAGGTTTTTCAAATACTTTAGCACAAATTTTTATGAACTAAGTGTGTTTGTGCTTGTAATTATTATAATATAATACTTGAGAAAAGGCTTTAATATAATCCCAGTAAGTGAAATTGGCAAGTGTTTGGCCCATTGGTCCCATTGGCATAGATCGTTGAGTCATTGATGAAATTCCCCATTCTTCAATAGGAATAAGTTTTTTAATTACCATTCTGGAGTATCCATGAACTCCAGGGGTAGTTTCTCCGAGGGGGCTGTGATCAAAGGTTGCACTGAAGGTTTGCACTAATATATGTTCATAATAAGTCTGAGTTTTGTATGATTCGCCAGTAAAATATACGTTGGCAGTAAGGTAATTTTTCAGTAGTCTCCATGCTTCTTTAGAATTTTTTTGTCCGGGAATATGCTGATTTTCAATATAGAATATAAGTTCTCCAGCATCCAATTTTTCATATGAAGGCTTATCTTCAAAATTTTCTTAAACTATGGACGCAAAAGAATCTGCAGTTTTTTGTTGATCTGATAGATAAGATTGCAGTTGTTTGTATAATGGATGATTTTCAGGAATGTCTTCTAAATGTATAGAAGAACCAATATTCAGAGTTTTGGATGATGAAGATTCATTTCGAGGAATTTTTGAATTAATTAAAGTTCTATTTCCTTGATGCAATATAGGGAAATTAGAACTTGCAGAGCTATATGCAGAATTTCTTCGATCAAAATATGAAGGGTTTGTTTGTCCTTCTTGATATGAAGAGTTTTGATTTCTTCCACCTCGTCCTCTACCCTTGGCGAGTTGCCAAGGATGATCCATACTGCATTAATAATCAGGAATTTGATCAGCATACCATGACAAATATTAAGAAAGATCTTCATAAAGTGTGTCCTTTGTGATAAGGTCCTCAATGACTTTCCGTAGTATGAGCATGTGTAAATCCATATTTAGAGGAACTGCTTTTATAAAGGTGATTAAGAACTTTGCAGAGAAGAAGTGTAGAAAGAACTTCATTATATCTGTAAACATT
>NW_025852626.1:0-9152 GCF_002878395.1 Capsicum annuum | reverse complement strand
TTCTTTTGACAATTTGTTATTTCTTCTTAAAGTTTCAAAAAAAAAAAGAGTTCAATTGGCCATTTTGGCATGACTTTCCAAACTACGCAAGATCTGATTCATGTACAACATGATACGTAGGCAACCTACTTTTGGGTTCGATCTAATCATTTTGTTTTGTTGTTTTGCATTATTTTTCCTCTTTTTAAAGAAAAACAAAAGCCATAAGAAATGATAAAATAAAGGTAGATAACGAGAGAAAAGAAATAACAGAGAGGGATACGAAAAAATAAAAATAATAAGTGTAAAAAAAAAGTGTAGACAAAATCAAGATGATGTTAAAATGACTTCGCTACTCTCAAAAGTTGGTAGAAATGAGCATGAATTTAGGGCAATTTTACCAATGTGATTCCCATGCTTGTTGTGTGCCCTAATCCTAACAGTGGTAGGTTTGCAGCACTCTGGCTAGTTACCCATACTTTACCAGATCCAAAGCAAAGCTCGTCATGGCTAGCAGGGAGATTGAAAATTCGCTCATTGACCCGGATCAGGATCACATGGAAGAAAGTTCTGAACACAATGATGAGGTAGTAAGGCTCAGGCAACAATAGACAGATTTACACCGGGCATGGGCCAGTGGAATGCCTCCTCCCCCGCTTCCTGAAGGTCTTGGGAGTATCTTTAATTGCCCACCGCTCTCTCAGGCGCAATTTTCTGCTCCTACTGAATCACCTGATCATGCGCCAGGATTCACTCCGCGACATTATTATCCTTGCAGTTCTGGAGTACCCTTGGCAGCTCCCCAATCAAGACCCGCTGCTCAGCCAGCGCCACCGATCACATCGGTATTCGTGGCTCCGCCACCACATGAAACTCCCATATATGATGCGCGTCCCACAATGAGGCTTCCTAGGTCTGCCAGTGAGCCAGTACTGAAGGTTCCAGATAGTCAGTATTATGCACCTAAGCCTACTTTGCAAATGAATGAACCGTATGGGTACATTCAGCCACCTACATTTCCATTTGATACGGAAAAGCCTGTCGCAACGGAGGAACAGGACATCATAGCCCGGAAATTGAAAAGTTTAGAACAAGCTATGAGGAATTTGTAAGGAATTGGAGATTATAGGAGTGTTTACTATAAAGATCTTTGCATGTTCCCAGACATCAACCTTCCCCCCGATTTTAAGATGCCTAAGTTCGAGAAGTATGCAGGACACGGTGATCCCATTGCACACTTGAGACGTTATTGCAACCAGTTGAGGGCTGCAGGAGGAAAGGAAGAACTGCTCATGGCCTTCTTTGGCGAGAGTCTTTCAGATTTGGCCTCAGAATGGTTTATCGATCGAGATATCGATAAATGGAACAGCTGGGATAATTTGACTTCCAAATTTGTTCAACATTTTTAGTACAACATCAACCTGATTTCGGACGAAAAATCCTTGGTCAACATGAAGAAAAAGGGCACTGAAGGTTTTAGGGAATATGCGATAAGGTGGCGTGAACAGGCCGCCAGGGTAAAGCCTCCAATGAAAGAAAGTAAGTTGGTAGAAGTTTTCATTCAGGCGCAGGATGAGACCTATTTTCAACATTTACTTTTGGGAATGGGAAAGTCTTTTATGGAGTCCTCAAAATAGGGGAGATGATAGAGGGTGGAATTAAAACCGGCCAAATAGTGAGTTTTGCCGCATTAAAAGCCACAACACAAGCAATTCAAGGTGGATCTAGAGCATTTGGAGGTAAAAAGAAGAAAAAGGATGTGGCTACTGTCGTAGCTGGAACCCATTCCTATCCCAAAAGACCACCTCGTCCCTATCCCCAATCCCAAGCCCAAGTCTACACCCAAGCTCAATATATTCCTCCCCACCATTACTACCCTCCACAAAACCCTTTATATTCCATTCCGCTACCACCGTACCCAGTATATAGCGCGCAGCCATATGCCCAAACCCCTTCTTACCTGCAATGGCGCGCGCAAGCTCCACAAAATCATCCATTCGCTCCACCAAATTACCAAAACCCCTCTAGACCAGTTTTCAGCGTAGGCCCGAGTATAAGAAGGAGAAGGCGGTCAAAAATCAATTCACACCTCTTGGTGAGTCATATGCTAGCTTGTTTGACAGGCTGAGAAACTTGAAGGTTTTGAGTCTAATTCAAGGAAGGCTTTCAAATCCACCACCGAGGTATCTCGGTTATTTTTTAAGGTGTGCGTACTATTCTGATATGCTAGGCCATGATATTGAGAAATGCTGGCATTTAAAGAGAGCTGTCCAAGATTTAATTGACACGAATCAGATGCTGGTCCAGGCCTCGAAAGGCCCAAACATTAACCAAAATCCGTTGCCAACTCATGCTGAAGCCAATATGTTAAAATTGATATATGATGGGAAAGAGTCTTCAAGGGATTATAATCCTATTGTCAAGATACAGACCATTGAGGAGAAATCGATGAATGTAGCGGAGTCTTTGAAAGCAATGTCATTGAGCCAGGAAGAAATAAGAGAAGATAAAGCCCAAGAAAGAACAAAGAAACCCCTGATCACAGTACAGGGCGCCAGAAGGTATGTTGATTCAAGTTAGGATAAACCTAAGTTGACGATGGTGGGAGCTCTGAGTCAGCCCATTTTGATGGTGAAAGGAGCACTAGCAGCGCCTATTGTCCTCAAACCGGTGACCCAACCTCCGATAGTTGATACGAAAAAGGTTCCCTGGAATTATGGGTGGACTGTGATGACCTATCACGGGAAAGAAGTTGTGGAAGATGTAGATAAGGTAGGGGGTTTGACTAGGTCAGGAAGATGTTTCATTCCTGAAAGCTTAAGAAAGTCCAAGCCAACGGTGAGTGGACCGTTATCTATCAAAAATCCTATCACCGAAGAGGAAGCCGAAGAATTTTTGAAAAAGATGAAATTGCCAGAGTATTCAATATTAGACTAGCTGAAGAAAACCCCTGCTCAAATTTCCCTTTTATCTTTGCTGTTGCACTCCAAGGAGCATCGTGATGATTTACTAAAGGTATTAAATGAAACATATGTTCCAAGGGAGATTACAATCAACCAACTTGAGAAAATGGTTGGAAAAATCTTTGAGGTCAATCAGATCAGCTTTTCTGAAGATGAATTTCCTGTTGAAGGTACAGGGCATAACCGGGGCCTTTATATTACAGTGAAGTGTGAAGATTTCTACGTCACTCATGTTATGATTGATGGAGGTTCAGGTGCAAATATTTGCCCTATTTTTACTTTCCAAAAGTTGAATATTGGTGCTGACAGGATCAGGCCCAACAATGTATGTGTTAGGGCTTTCGATGGTGAAAAATCAAATTCCATTGGCAAAATAGAACTAATATTGACCATAGGGCCTGTTGATTTCGCCATAGAGTTTCAAGTATTAAATATAGAATCCTCTTAAAATCTGTTGTTGGGAAGGCCGTGGATCCACAAGGCCAAGGCGGTTGCATCTACACTGCATCAAATGATTAAGTTTGAGCATGACAGGCAAGAAGTAGTTATTCATGGTGAAGGAGATTTGTCAGCCTACGAAGATTCTCCCTTGTCTCTTATTGAAGCAAATAACGTAGAGGAGACATTCGTCTATCAAACTTTCGATACAATGCCAGTGAATTGTATCCTTGAATGGCAGGCTATACCGGGACCACAATTGTCTTCTGCTTCTATCATGATGGTGAGTGAACTTTAGAAATACGGATTTGAGCCAGGAAAGGGTTTGGGAGCATCTCTGCACGGTATACTTCATCCCATATGTCCGAGTGAGAATGTGGGCACGTTTGGTCTGGGATTTGAGCGTACGTCTGAAGATCTAAAGAAAGCCAAGGGAAGGAAAAAGGAAACATGGTCACTCCCTCGCCCAATGCCACTTCTCAGTGAATCATTTGTTAAGAGCGGTGTCATGAAGCATGTGGAATTTGAGGTTGAATTGGTTGATGACTTCGAGAACTTTTGTATTGAAGTTGATATGGTCGAAGAAGGGAAAGATACCAGAATTTTCTGCCTGATCTTAAAATCCAAACTAATCAACATGTAATGAAGCAAGATGGGGAATATGATGAAGAAGAAGCACTAGAAGAAATAAGCAAAGAGTTGGAATAGTTTGAAGACAAACCGAATCCTAATTTGAATGAGACTGAGCCAATAAATCTAGGGGATTAAGAAGATGTTAGGGAAACTAAAATCTGTGTACATGATTTGCCACAGCTAAAAGATGGAATGATTCAAGCATTAATTGATTATAAGGATATTTTTGCATGGTCTTATGATGATATGCCTGGTTTAAGCACTGAATTAGTGGCTCACAAATTGCCAACTGATGCCGCGTTCCCTCCTGTCAAATAGAAGTTGAGGAAGTTTAAAACGGATGTAAGTATTAAAATTAAAGAGGAAATCATGAAACAACTTGAAGCCAAAGTAATTCGAGTAGCTCGCTATCCTATGTGGTTATCCAATGTTGTTCCCATACCAAAGAAAGATGACAAAATTCAAGTGTGTGTTGATTACCGTAATTTGAATAGAGAAAGTTTGAAAGATGATTTTCCATTGCTCAACATCCACATTTTGTTAGACAATTGTGCTAAACACGAGGTTGCCTCTTTTATGCATTGCTATGCTGGATATCACCAGATCATTATGGATGATGACAATGCAGAGAAGACGTCTTTTATCACACCATGGGGGGCTTATTGTTATCGAGTGATGCCGTTCGGCTTAAAAAATACTGGAGCAACATACATGAGAGCCATGACCACTATGTTTCATAATATGATGCATAAGGAGATTGAGGTCTACGTGGATGATGTGATTATTAAGTCAAAAAGTCAGGCTGACCATGTTAAAGATTTAAGAAAGTTCTTTGAAAGGCTGCGCAGGTATAATCTCAAACTCAACCAGGCAAAATATGTATTTGTAGTTTCGTCTGGAAAGCTGTTTGGGTTTTTAGTCAGCCGTCGGGGAATTGAATTGGATCCCTTGAAAATCAAAGCCATTCAGGATTTGCCCCCGCCCAAGAATAGAACGGAGGTGATGAGTTTGCTTGGTAGACTGAACTACATTAGCAGGTTTATTGCTCAACTCACAACCACTTGTGAGCCCATATTCAAGTTACTGAAAAAGAGTGCTGCAGTAAAATGGACTGAAGAATGTTAGGAAGCGTTCGACCGAATCAAAAGATATTTGTCAAATCCTCCCGTTCTGGTACCCCCAGAGCCTAGTAGGCCTTTGATTTTATATTTATCAGTCATGGACAATTCTTTTGGTTGTGTCCTGGGTCAACATGATGTCACAGGCAAAAAGGAGCAGGCTATTTATTATCTTAGCAAGAAGTTCACCACATATGAGGCCAGGTATACTCTTCTTGAAAGGACGTGTTGTGCCCTAACTTAGGTAGCACAGAAGTTGAAGCATTATCTCTCATCCTATAATACTTATCTCATCTCCCGCATGGATCCTTTGAAGTATATATTTTAGAAGCCTATGCCAATGGGTCGATTGGCAAAGTACCAAATATTGCTTACCGAGTTCGACATTGTATATGTGACTCGAACCGCCATGAAAGCCCAAGCCTTGATAGATCATCTTGCTGAGAATCCCATCGATGAAGAGTACGAGCCATTAAAGACATATTTTCTTGATGAAGAAGTGTCGTGTGTTGATGAAGTTGTTATAAATGCTGATCCTGGTTGGAGGTTGTTTTTCGATGGAGCTGTCAATATGAAAGGAGTCGGAATAGGTGCGGTTCTTATTTCTGAATCGGGACAACATTTCCCGGTAACAGCACAACTTTGATTTTACTGTACTAATAATATGGGGAAGTATGAAGCCTGTATTCTTGGTTTGAGGTTAGCTGTTGATATGGGAGTCCAAGAATTATTGGTGTTGGGAGATTTGGATTTGCTCGTCCATCAAATTCAAGGCGATTGGGAGACGCGAGATTTGAAGCTCATCCCATATCGACAATGCTTGTAGGAGCTATGTCAACGGTTCGTGTTAGTAAAATTTAGGCATATTCCAAGGATTCGTAATGAAATTGTTGATGCTTTAGCCACTCTGTCTTCAATGCTCCAACATTCTAACAAAGCTTACATCGATCCAGTGCATATACAGAGTCGTGATCAGCATGCTTATTGTAATGCGGTTGAAGAAGAGCTCAATGGAGAACCTTGGTTCTTGGATATCAAGCGGTACATTCAGTCAGGAGAATACCCAGTATATGCCACCAACGATTAAAAGAGGTCTATTAGGCGTTTGGCTAGTGGATTTTTCTTAAGTGGGGGAATCTTATATAAGAGAACCCCAGATCTGGGACTTTTAAGGTGTGTAGATGCAAGAGAAGCCTCGGCAATCATGGTTGAAATACACTCTGGAGTATGCGGGTCGCACATCAACGGTCATGTCTTGTCAAATAAGATTTTTCGAGCAGGTTATTACTGGCTTACTATGGAATGGCCTCTCCATGGCCTGTCGTGGCTTGGGGAATGAATGTGATTGGACCGACTGAGCCGAAGGCATCAAATGGACATAGATTCATTTTGGTAGCTATTGACTACTTTACAAAGTGGGTAGAAGCAGTAACTTTCAAGTCAGTGACAAAGAAGGCTGTGGTGGATTTTGTTCATGCCAATATCATTTGTAGATTTGGAATTCCTAAGACGATCATTACAGACAATGCTGCCAATCTCAATAGTTATTTGATGCAAGTATGTCAACAATTTAGGATCTCACATCGAAATTCTACTCCATATCGCCCAAAGACTAATGGTGCTGTAGAAGCCACCAATAAGAATATAAAAAAGATACTGTGAAAAATGGTACAAGGGTCTAAACAGTGGCACGAAAAGTTGCCATTTGCATTGCTAGGTAATCGCACCACTGTTCGCACTTCAACAGAGGCAACTCCATATTTATTGGTGTATGGGACAGAAGCAGTCATCCCTGCAGAAGTTGAAATTCCCTCTCTTCGAGTCATTGTAGAAGCAGAGATTGATGATGACGAATGGGTAAAAACCCGACTGGAACATTTGAGCTTGATTGAGAAAAAAAGGCTAACGTCTGTGTGTCATGGCCAGTTGTATCAAAGGAGGATGGCTCGAGCGTATAACAAAAAGGTCCGTCCTAGGAATTTTGAAGTAGGTCAGTTGGTACTAAGACGTATCCTTCCTCACCAGGGTGAAGCGAAAGGCAAGTTCTCTCCTAACTGGCAAGGTCCCCTTGTTGTGAAAAAAGTGTTGCCCAATGGAGCCTTATATTTGACAGATATTGAAGGTAAAATGGCGGAGATGGCTATCAATGCTGATGCGGTCAAAAGATATTATGTATGATATTTGATCCTTTGTTGATTTTATTGCAGGTTTAGTACTTGCATTTTTGAAGATTGATATGATGAAGGCATTTTATTCTTCTATCTAAACATTGTGTTATCCCTTGTTTACCCGTTTGAGCTTCATTTTATTTTCTTTCATATCCCTCTTTTGGAATCAAAATAGAGTCAAAGATAAATGTCAAGAAAATAAGAATAAAAGAAAGAGTTTTAAGATTAAAAAAAAAATCAAAATCAAATCAAAACAAAAAACAAGCTGATGGAACTACGTCCGACCTGATTCTCCTCTCTCGGGAGTGAGATACGTAGGCTGCCCTATTTCGGGCTCGGTCCAACCAAATAAAGATTTAAGATTCACCCAGTCAACAAAACTGGGGCATGAGTCAATGTGTTGCTTAAGTCGATTCCAAAAGTTGTAAGTCCTACCCCCATTTCAAGTATTGTTTGAGCCTCTTACCATCTTTTCTAACCTTAACCGAAAGCCAAGTTACAACTAAAAAAAGTCCTTCAGCTCAATTTTTGATAATGTTAAGGCTAAGCATGCAATGGATATGATGATACATTGTGAAGTACCGCTTGTCTGCCTCAGCATAAGAAATCAGGAAAGAAATACAAAAATGAGAGAGTCTTATTGGTGAAAACCCCCGTGGGCATCATAAGGCGATGGTGAGTTGAGAGAAAATGAAAATGAGAGAGTCTTATTGGTGAAAACCTCCGTGGGAATCATAAGGCGATGGTGAGTTGAGAGAAGATGAAAATGAGAGAGTCTTATTGGTAAAAATCTTTGCAGGCACCATAAGGTGATGGTGAGTGGAGAGAAATAAAAATGAGAGAGTCTTATTGGTGAAAACCCTCACGGGCACCGTAAGGCGATGGAGAGTTCAAGAGAAAAGTGAAAAGTGAAAAGAAAGAGATTTTTTGGCGAAAGTCATTTAAGATGTCGACAATCGAATGTGATGTATGAGTCCAATGGATTTGAAGAAGCGGCTCAGCGGCAAAAGGCACGAACTCAACAACAAATGGGGAGTCTGGATTGGAAGATCAGGCAGCACAATCCAAAATGCATGTCATACTCATTGGAGTTGGTTGTCGTATTCAGATAAGTTTTCTTTTTGAATATGGGACATTGCCCTTTTCTTTCATTTACGTATTCATGTTTTTTGTCTTTTTAGGTCATTTATCAAAATAAAAGTCACAATCATTTCTTTACATTTTAAGTCAAGTCTGTGTCAAAACAAGCGAGAAAGAATTTCAAAATTTACTACCAGTCTTTCCAATTATACGAGGAAAAGCCAAGGAACAGCACAGGAAAAAAATATGATCGTAATTCAACACGAAACAAAAGAAGTCTATCAACCAACAGGCTATTGGATTCGTAGAAGCATTCAGATTTGGGAAAAGAGTGCACCTCAGGGGCATGGTAAAATGGAAACCCATTGTTTGAGTCAGAACTCATTTCCCTCAATTTGGATCCGGGGCAATGATGCGGCAAGATAGGGCAGGTGTCAGCGATTTGGAAGAAAGATGAAAGGAACGAATGCTGGGGCAGATACCTGAGAAGCCAAGAGTTGCAAGCCACCACTAAGTTTTTAACTAACAAATTTTCTTTGTTGAAATAAGGGCAAATTCGCTTCACTTAATTCAGCTACTATTGGAAATGCACAGCCATGAGATTTTACTTTATGTTCAGGATCCTCCTGGAAAATAGGATTTTAATTTATGTTCAGGACCCTCCTAGAAAATGGGATTTTACTTTATGTTCAGGACCCTCCTGGAAAATGGGATTTTACTTTCTGTTCAGGACCCTCCTGAAAAATGGGATTTTAATTTCTGTTCAGGACCCT
>NW_025852625.1:2335-5926 GCF_002878395.1 Capsicum annuum | reverse complement strand
AACTAGGCTAAAATATGGGCAAAATATATTGATATAGGCGCGTAATTTCGCCTATCATCAAGTGGTGGTTAGTGTTATAACACCATTCGGCTAAAGACAACCATTTAGACCATTATGAGGGATTAGAAGAGGTCATAACTTTGAGGTAGGTCTCCAGACATTTATTCAGTCTCTTCGTTTGATCGTCAGATTGGGGATGGTAAGAAGTGGATAGTGATAGCTTAGTACCCAAGGATTTAAAGAGTTATTTCCACAATTGGCTAGTGAAGATAGCATCCCTATCAATGATGATTGTGTGAGGAAGATCATATAACTTATAGATTTCTTTAAGGAATAATTCAACAATAGAAGTAGCCGTATAAGGGTATTTTAGTGCTAGAAAATGACCATATTTGGTCAATCTATCCACCACCACTGAGATCACATTCTTGCTGGATGAGGCGGGAAGCCCGCCAATGAAATCCATGGCAATGTCTTGCCATGGTTACGTGTCATCACATTCTCACTCTTAACTGTCACACCCCTTTTTACGTACTCCAAAAGATTTATATTTTAAGTTCGAAAGGGTTTTTATTAAAGTGACAAAATGAAGATTGTTTCCGAAAAAAAAGAATTATTTTTTCATTCAAAATCAGAGTCGCCACTTGGCATAATCTGGTGTGCCAAGTCACCATTGGAAAAATTCTTTTCGAAACCCTTTGACTCTTTAAACTGGTTTGCGAATAGAGATTTCGGCTAAGGAATTCTGTTGACCGAGGGGAAGGTGTTAGGCACCCCTCGATCCCGTGTTTCAACCACGGTCTCTTGATAGAGTGTATCAACTATTTTTGGCACTAAGAAATGTATAAACCGTACAAAAAGACGCAAAATAATCAAACAAAACAAAAAAATCCGAAATATAAACTCCAGTCCAATTATTACAATCCAAAATAAAAAGGGACTGAAAGTAAACCTACGCTAATCCTAAGCTAATGCTCTACCCGGCGCATCGGGCCTTCACCACGAACGTCCTCCGGGTACATGATACCTCGGGGCATTCCCCGGTGAATAAATATGTATACAGATACTTTGGGGCATTCCCCGGCCAAATTATACAATTGAATTAAATATGATAAACTAGAAAGAAGCATTGACACGTACATTCCAACATCCAACCAAAATATCAATCTTAAATTCTTGCCTACCCGAACCTATATTGCCTACCCATTTCAACATATCACAAATCTATCACATTCATGCTTATTCCGAATTAAACAAAAGACAACAAACGAAAATTAATCTACATTCACCTTTTTATCAAGTTTCAATCCCATTCCATTTATTCCCAATCAATTAACCAATTTCAATATAAGAATCAACCAATCAAGCCACGACAATTATAGAAAACTCAAACACGCTCCAAATTCGTATCATCAGCCCATCACGTATCAACAAAAATCACGACATCAATCATATATAGTGAAATAGAAATGAGAGAGTAGAATTGGACCTTCAAATGAGCTTTTTGTGTGTCGAATTTCAAAATCGAAAAATAGAGCCGGATCTAAAAATCTCCCTTCGAACCTCAGTCTTGACCTAACCGAACTTGGTATACCCTTTACTTCTTTTGCCAATGTGAACCAGTAACCACGAAAGCGAGACGAAATCAGCGCCGCTTATACGATTGGGTCATCAAAATTTATGGGTTTTCTGGTGAATTTCGGGATTCTTTGACGTGTTTTCCAGCGAATAAGGAATTGAATCGTATGCTCTGTTAGTGTTGCAGGTATGGAGAAAATGTGCGTCCTCTTTCTGTGATGTGAAGAATTGTGTCAAGATGAAAAAATGGACTCCTTGTTATTGTAAGGAAGAAAACTCCAAAATCATCATTCGGTCCCTCTTTTGTTCCTTTTCTGTGTGTATATATGAGGTGAGGGTGGGTAGTGGTGAGGTAGGTGGGGTCACGTGGGGTAGGTGGGGTCACGTGGGGTAGAGGGTAGGTGTGATGTGTTTTATTTTGATTGGGTAGGTTGTTAGGATGTGTTGTCAATTTTTGGTTAGGTGGGTTGTTAGAATATTAGGATAAGACAAAATTAGTTAGGGGATTGTTATTCTTGTTATTTGTGGAGGGACCATCACACGGGTGAGGGTACACGGTAGGATAAGGTAAAAATGGGTAAAACGACATCGGGGAGGGATGAAATTAGGTGTCTACATCATGCCCCCTTTGAATGTAAACATGAAGTATTTTCAGACAAAGAAGTAGACAGCGAGACCAAATTTTGACCCGACCATTATCCAAAGACAGAAACAGAAGGAAGAAGGACAACCGGATTTTGACTTAAGACATCCCACCTACTCACATTATGAGAGGATCGAGTGACAAGTATCTCAATTTTTGGAAGGAGATGGACTATACCGAGTTGGAGAGTCGAGTGAGGTTCCATCGAGGTTCCGGTCCGCGGCTCTGTCATTACATCAAAAAAAATGAAAATTACAAGTTAAAACATAAATGAAATTACACAATCCTATTTACAGCTTCTGTTGGCTCTTGACTCGACTTTCATCACCCTATTCTTTAGGTGGGCCCCTGACTTGCAATATCTTTCAACTTGTTACTTGGCTTTCAATTGCTTCGTTTTGTTGCTTGACTTTTCATTTCTTCACCCTATTCTCAAGGCGGGCTCCTGACTTGCTATTTCGTCACTTTGTTGCTTGACTTTCATTTGTTCACTCTGTTCTCCAGGCGGGCCTCTGACTTGCTATTTCATCACCCTGTTCTTCAGGCGGGCTCCTGAAACCCAAAATTAAAAACTAGAACGAAAATTATCCCAAACAAGAATTACAATAAAGTAGTATTTCATTTTTGAGAGTGTTGTCCCATTTTCCAGGAGGGTCCTGAAAAAAAAGTAAGGTTCCATTTTTCAGGAGGGTACTGAACAAAAGTAAAATATCATTTTTTAGGAGGGTCATGAACATAAAGTAAAAATCTCATTTTTCAGGAGGGTCCTGAACAGCAAGTAAACTCCCATTTTTCAGGAGGGTCCTGTACATAAAGTAAAATCCCATTTTTCAGGAGGGTCCTAAATAGAAAGTAAAATCCCATTTTTTAGGAGGGTCCTGAACAGAAAGTAAAATCTCATTTTTCAGGAGGGTCCTGAATCAGAAAGTAAAATCCCATTTTTTAGGAGGGTCCTGAACAGAAAGTAAAATCCCATTTTTCAGGAGGGTTCTGAATCAGAAAGTAAATCCCATTTTTCAGGAGGGTCCTGAACAGAAAGTAAAATCTCATTTTTCAGGAGGGTCCTGAATCAGAAAGTAAAATCCCTTTTTTTAGAAAGGTCCTGAATAGAAAGTAAAATCCTATTTTTTTAGGAGGGTCCTGAACAGAAAGTAAAATCCCATTTTTCAGAAGGGTCCTGAACAGAAAATAAAATTCCATTTTTCAGGAGGGTCCTGAATCAGGAAGTAAAATACCATTTTTCAGGAGGGTCTTAAACAGAAAGTAAAATCTCATTTTTCAGGAGGGTCCTGAATCAGAAAGTAAAATCCCATTTTTCAGGAGGGTCCTGAACAGAAAGTAAAATCCCATTTTTTCAGGAGGGTCCTGAA
>NW_025852625.1:942-2235 GCF_002878395.1 Capsicum annuum | reverse complement strand
TCAGGAGGGTCCTGAACATAAAGTAAAATCTTATTTTTCAGGAGGGTACTGAACAAAAGTAAAATCCCATTTTTTTAGGAGGGTCCTGAATCAGAAAGTAAAATCCTATTTTTTAGGAGGGTCCTGAACAGAAAGTAAAATCCCATTTTTCAGGAGGGTCCTGAACAGAAAGTAAAATTCCACGGATGTGCATTTCCAATGGTAGCTGAATTAAGTGAAGCGAATTTGCTCCTATTTCAACAAAGAAAATTTGTCAGTTACAAACTTAGTGGTGGCTTGCAGCTCTTGGCTTCTCAAGTATCTGCCCCAGCACTCATTCCTTTCCTCTTTGTTCCAAATCGCTAACACTTGCCCTGTCTTGCCGCATCATCGACTTGGATCCAGATTGAGGGAAGTGAGTTCTGACTCGAACAATGGGCTTCCATTTTACCATGCCTCTGAGGTGCACCCTTTTCCCAAAATCTAAATGTTTCCACGAATCCAACAGCCTGTCGGTTGATAGACTTCCTTTGTTTCGTGTTGAATTACAATCATATTTCTTTCCTATGCTGTTCCTTGGATTTTCCTCGTATAATTGGAAAGACTGGTAGTAAATTTTGAAATCCTTTCTCGCTTGTTTTGCCACAGACTTGACTTAAAATGTAAATAAATGATGGTGACTTTTATTTTGATAAATGACATAAAAATACAAAAAGCATGAATATGTAAATGAAAGAAAAGGGCAATGTCCCATATTCAAAAAGAAAACTTATCTGAATACGACAACCAACTCCAACGAGTATGACATGCATTTTGGATTGAGCTGTTTGATCTTCCTATCCAGACTCCCCATTTGTTGTTGAGTTCGTACCTTTCGCCGCTGAACCGCTTCTTCAAATCCATTGGACTCATACATAACATTCGATTGACAACATCTGAAAAGACTTTCGCCATCAAATCTCTTTCTTCTCACTTTTCACTTTTCTCTGGAACTATCCATCACCTTACGGTGCCCGTGAGGGTTTTCACCAATAAGACTCTCTCATTTTTATTTCTCTCCACTCACCATCGCCTTATGGTGCCTGCAAAGGTTTTCACCAATAAGACTCTGTCATTTTTATTTCTCTCCACTCACCATCGCCTTATGGTGCCTACAAAGGTTTTCACCAATAAGACTCTCTCATTTTCATTTTCCCTCAACTCACCATCGCCTTATGGTGCCTACGGGGGTTTTCATCAATAAGACACTCTCATTTTTGTATTTCTTTCCTAATTTCTTATGCTGAGGGAGACAAGTGGTACCTCACAATGTAT
>NW_025852625.1:0-842 GCF_002878395.1 Capsicum annuum | reverse complement strand
GAGTGGAGAGAAATAAAAATGAGAGAGTCTTATTTTTATTTCTCTCCACTCACCATCGCCTTATGGTGCCTGCAAAGGTTTTCACCAATAAGACTCTGTCATTTTTATTTCTCTCCACTCACCATCGCCTTATGGTGCCTACAAAGGTTTTCACCAATAAGACTCTCTCATTTTCATTTTCCCTCAACTCACCATCGCCTTATGGTGCCTACGGGGGTTTTCATCAATAAGACACTCTCATTTTTGTATTTCTTTCCTAATTTCTTATGCTGAGGGAGACAAGTGGTACCTCACAATGTATCATCATATCCATTGCATGCTTAGACTTAACATTATCAAAAATTGATCTGAAGGACTTTCTTTGGTTATAACTTGGCTTTTGATTAAGGTTAGAAAAGAATGGTAAGGGGCTTAAACGATACTTGAAGTGGGGGTGGGACTTACAACTTTTGGAATCGACTCAAACAACACATTAACTCATGCCCCAGTCTTGTTGACTGGGTGAATCTTAAATCTTTATTTGGTTGGACCAAGCCCGAAATAGGGTAGCCTACATATCTCACTCCCGAGAGAAGAGAATTAGGTCGGACGTAGTTCCATCAGCTTGTTCTTTATTCTGATTTGACTTTGATTTTTTTTCTTTTCCTCGACATTTATCTTTGACTCTATTTTGATTCCAAAAGAAGGATATTAAAGAAAAAAATAAAATAAAGCTCAAATGGGTAATAAAGGGATGACATAATGTTTGGATAAAAGAATAAAATGCCTTCATCATAACAATCTTAAAAAATGCAAGTACTAAACATGTAATAAAATCAACAAAGGATCAAATATCATACATA
>NW_025852624.1:1144-3231 GCF_002878395.1 Capsicum annuum | reverse complement strand
ATCCCACGTTCCCTCCTGTCAAATAGAAGTTGAGGAAGTTTAAAATCGATGTAAGTATTAAAATTAAAGAGGAAATCATGAAACAACTTGAAGAAAAAGTAATTCGAGTAGCTCGCTATCCCATGTGGTTATCCAATGTTTTTCCCGTACCAAAGAAAGATGGCAAAATTCGAGTGTGTGTTGATTACCGTGATTTGAACAGAGCAAGTCCGAAAGATGATTTTCTACTTCCCAACATCCACATTTTGTTAGACAACTGTGCTAAACACGAGGTTGCCTCTTTTGTAGATTGCTATGCTGGATATCACCAAATTATTATGGATGACGACGATGCAGAGAAGACATCTTTTATCACCCCATGGGGAACTTATTGTTATCGAGAATGCCGTTCGGTTTGAAGAATTCTGGAGCAACATATATGAGAGCCATGACCACTATGTTTCATGACATGATGCATAAGGAGATTGAGGTCTACGTGGATGATGTGATTATTAAGTCAAAAAGTCAGGCCGACCATGTTAAAGATTTAAGAAAGTTCTTTGAAAGGCTTCGCAGGTATAATCTCAAACTCAACCTAGCAAAATGTGTATTTGGAGTTCCATCTGGAAAGATGTTGGGGTTTGTAGTCAGCCGTCGGGGAATTGAATTGGATCCCTTGAAAATCAAAGCCATTCAGGATTTGCCCCCGCCCAAGAATAGAACAGAGGTAATGAGTTTGCTTGGTAGACTGAACTACATTAGTAGGTTTATTGCTCGACTCACGCCCACTTGTGAGCCCATATTCAAGTTTCTGAAAAAGAGTGCTGTGGTAAAATGGACTGAAGAATGTCAGGAAGCGTTCGATCGAATCAAAAGATATTTATCAAATCCGCCCGTGTTGGTACCCCCGGAGCCTGGTAGGCCTTTGATCTTATATTTATCAGTCATGGACAATTCTTTTGATTGTGTCCTGGTCAACATGATGTCATAGGCAAAAAGGAGTAGGCTATTTATTATCTTAGCAAGAAGTTCACCGCATATGAGGCCAGGTATACTCTTCTTGAAAGGACGTGTTGTGCCCTAACTTGGGTAGCACAGAAGTTGAAGCATTATCTCTCATCCTATACTACTTATCTCATCTCCCGCATGGATCCTTTAAAGTATATCTTTCAGAAGCCTATGCCGACGGTTCGATTGGCAAAGTGGCAAATATTGCTTACCGAGTTCGACATCGTATATGTGACTCGAACCGCCATGAAAACCCAAGCCTTGGAAGATCATCTTGCTGAGAATCCCATCGATGAAGAGTACGAGCCATTAAAGACATATTTTCCTGAAGAATAAGTATCGTGTGTCGATGACGTCGTTATAGATGCTGATCCAGGTTGGAGGTTATTTTTCGATGGAGCTATCAATATGAAAGGAGTCGGAATAGGTGTGGTTCTTATCTCTTAATCGGGACAATATTTCCCGGTAATAGCACAATTTCAATTCTACTATACTAACAATATGGCAGAGTATGAAGCCTGCATTCTTGGTTTGAGGTTAGCTGTAGATATGGGAGTCCAAGAATTATTGGTGTTGGGAGATTCGGATTTGCTCATCCATCAAATTCAAGGCGATTGGGAGACGTGATATTTGAAGCTCATCCCGTATCGACAATGCTTGCAGGAGCTATGTCAATGGTTTGTGTTAGTAAAATTTAGGCATATTCCAAGGATTCGTAATGAAATTGCTGATGCTTTAGCCACTTTGTCTTCAATACTCCAACATCCTGACAAAGCCTACATCGATCCAGTGCATATACAGAGTCGTGATCAGCATGCTTACTGTAATGCGGTTGAAGAAGAGCTCGATGGAGAACCTTGGTTCTTGGATATCAATCGGTACATTCAGTCAGGAGAGTACCCAGCATATGTCACCAACGAATTAAAGAGGACTATTAGGCGTTTGGCTAGTGGATTTTTCTTAAGTGGGGGAATCTTGTATAAAAGGACCCCTGATCTGGGACTTTTAAGGTGTGTAGATGCAAGCTAAGCCTCGGCAATCATGGTTGAAATACACTCTGGAGTATGCGGGTCACACATGAATGGTCATGTCTTGTCAAA
>NW_025852624.1:0-1044 GCF_002878395.1 Capsicum annuum | reverse complement strand
ATTACTGGCTTACTATGGAAAGGGATTCTATTCAATTTGTTTGGAAGTGTCATCAATGTCAGGTACACGGTGATTCTATTCAATTTGTTTGGGGAATGGATGTGATTGGACCGATTGAGCCAAAGGCATCAAATGGGCATAGATTCATTTTGGTAGCCATTGACTACTTCACAAAGTGGGTAGAAGCAGCAACTTTCAAGTCAGTGACAAAGAAAGCTGTGGTAGATTTTGTTCATGCCAATATCATTTGTAGATTTGGAATTCCGAAGATGATCATTACAGACAATGCTGCCAATTTCAATAGTCATTTGATGCAAGAAGTATGTCAACAGTTTAAGATCGCACATCGAAATCTACTCCATATCGCCCAAAGGCCAATAGTGCTGTAGAAGCCACCAATAAGAATATAAAAAAAATACTGCGAAAAATGGTACAAGGGTCTAGACAGTGGCATGAAAAGTTGTCGTTTGCATTGCTAGGTTATCGCACCACTGTTCGAACTTCAACGGGGACAACTCCATATTTATTGGTGTATGGGACAGAAGCAGTCATCCCTGCAGAAGTTGAAATTCCCTCTCTTCGAGTCATTGTAGAAGCATAGATTGATGATGACAAATGGGTAACAACCCAACTGGAATATTTGAGTTTGATTGAGGAAAAAAGGCTAACGTCTGTGTGTCATGGTCAGTTGTATCAGAGGAGGATGGCTCGAGCGTATAACAAAAAGGTTCATCCAAGGAATTTTGAAGTTGGTCAGTTGGTATTGAGACGTATCCTTCCTCACCAGGTTAACGCGAAAGGCAAGTTCTCCCCTAACTGGCAAGGTCCCTTCGTTGTGAAGAAAGTGTTGCCCAATGGAGACTTATATTTGAAAGATATTGAAGGTAAAATGAAAGAAATGGCTATCAATGCTGATGTGGTCAAAAGATACTGTGTATGATATTTGATCCTTTGTTGATTTTATTGCATGTTTAGTACTTGCATTTTTGAAGATTGATATGATGAAGGCATTTTATTCTTCTATCCAAACATTGTGTCATCCCT
>NW_025852623.1:180930-185563 GCF_002878395.1 Capsicum annuum | reverse complement strand
TATATATATATATATATATATATATATATATGTTGCGATTTAAACCTCACAAAGGCTACAATTTTATATATATTCTGCTCCATATCATCTTCTGGTTTGAGAACAATCAAATTTAAACTTAGTTGCAAAAAAAACTTAGTCCAGAAAAAATTAGAAAATGAGAATATACAAAGCAACATGACTAACTAATAATTACGAGGCTCATGAAGGAATCATTGATGTTGATACCCGAAATCAAGGTAATTTTCGTGGCAACTTGAACTTTATGTTCTTTCTTTCATTTGGAATGTGATGGACATGTGATTTAGTGACTATTATTTCTTACTAATGGGCATGTTTAATAGTTCTTGCCCACCTTGGTGGAACAAATTGAAAAATTTATTTAAGCCATTTTTCCATAGATAAGAAGTTCATATAGCAGTGATAAAAAATCTAGAAAATTTGTTTGCCTTTTTATTTTTACAGATAAAAATCTAGAAAATGTATATGAGCTTCTATTACCACTTGGTTCAGTGTGTGCTGCAGATGTGCAACTGAAAGGAAGAGGAGTTCAAATAATGTGTGCCAATCCAAAAGAGGGGTTGCCTTTTGTTTTCATTTTCAAAACAAGTGGAAGATGGCAAAGTTGTGAAACATTTCCCGTATGCCATCTGTCTTTGCCATGATAGAGGCCATTAAAGTTATGTGTTTTGAAAAGGTAAGTATTTATATTACAAATGTGTACTGACATTCTAAAACTGAAATTAGATTAGTGTATGTATGGAAAAAATAAGAATGAGATTAGTGTGATGCATGTACACATTTCTTACAATGATCTACAGTTTTCTCACATATCTTTTATGTTGTATATTCTAGCTTTGATGCCTGTGAATATTTTTATGTTTGCTGCAGCATTTCTGGAAGGTTGAATTCAGGATGCCTACACATGTTTGCAGGTGACTGTAATTGGGGGAGCCATGATTATCACTAAGTGAGTTTAAAATATGAGTAACTTTATACATGAACTAGCAGAAGGAGGTTCGACATCTACTGTGTATATTTAAAAAGAAAATTCAACCATGAATCAATATTGCTAATTTTCTGTCCAGTGGGTTAGAATGAGTCCATTGGCTTATTATATTTTTTAAATTCTATTTGTTATTGATATTTTTGTGTGCATATTTGTTTAAGTTGATTTCAAGGGAGGCTTTTATCTTCTACTACCATGAGAGTGTATACTATTTTTAAGTAAATTTCAACTTTTATGTGTCCTTTTTTCCTCATGCAGGAAGTAGTAGTTCACATCAGGGCAAGTTAAATGATGCTAACTGAATTACCATACCGAGTGTAAGTTCTTCAACAAGCCTTTCATATGTTGTTCAGTCAAAGTACAAGTTAAAGGAATAAGTTATTAACAAATGTACATGTTAGTGAGGGAAGGAACCTTTTGACAGCCCTAGTAGGACCTGTATCAGCACGGTCTTATTCAGCATTAAAGTCAGCTCAACAAAAAACATAGCTTGGATTACCTTCGGTACAGAAAGCTCAAGTAATCTTTGTCACACCCCCTTTTTTCACGTACTTAAAAAATGGTATATTTTAAAGTTCGAAAGGTTTTATTATTTAAGTAACAAGAAATGAAAATTTGTTTCGGAAAAGGATTATTTGCATTTTTTATTCAGAGTCGCCACTTGGCATAATCCGGTGTGTCAAGTCACCTTTGGAAAATCCTTTTTGAAACCATTTGACTCTTAAACTGGTTTGCGGACAGAGATTCCGGCTAAGGTATTCTGTTGACCGAGGGAAAGGTGTTAGGCACCCCTCGATCCCATGGTTCGACCACGGTCGCTTAGTAGAGTGTATAAACTATTTTGGCATTACGAAATGTATAAACCGCACAAAAGCACGCAAAATAATCAAACACTAACAAAACAAAACAAAAATATAAAGTCCAGTCCAAATTATTACAACCCGAAATAAAAATACTGAAATAACCTACACTAGTCCTAAACTATGCTTTACCCAATGCCTCGGGCCTTGGTCACGAGCATCCTTTGCGTACAAAATTCTTCGGGGCATTCCCCGGTGAGTAAATATATACAGATACTTCGGGGCATTCCCCAGCCAAATTATACAATTGATTCAAAAGTGCTAAAATCAAACCATTCAATCAAATTTCAAACACTCAATCAATCCACAATCTCTGGATTTGCCTACCCGACCTACGTCTTGCCTATTCCAATCAACGTATCTTGATACTACCAAATTCGATTAACGTTTATTTCAAGTCAAACAACTAATGAATCAAACTAATCAAAGTTTACTAATTATATAAAGTTTTCAATTCTCGCCCACTTATTCCCACATGAATTCAACTCTTTCAATTCCTTCATTCACGTAAATCACGCAATCAATATTAACCACAGTAATCGCGATTTCTCAAACACAATATCGAAACATATCACCCCGTCACAATCATCAACCAAACACAATATTCACTCCAACACATCAACTACAATAAACATGAAATAAAAGAGGGGAATAGAATTGGACCTCGATTTGCAGCTTTCAAACTCAAATATTACTTAGGTAAAAAAAATGAAGACCGCGTCCGAATATCCCGAGCACAACCTTAACAACGATCAAACCAAACTAGGTATTGAAAATAATAACCGGGCAGCTCTAAAAACCAGTGAAGAAAAACCCCGTAATACGGAATCCAAATCATAACTGTTTACACGATTTCAAACACGGCGCCCTAATTCGATCTGAAATATCCAATTACAGCCAAGAACTCGCTGGAATTAGCAACTACAGTGGCAGCAAAAATAAATGGGTCACATTTTTGAGCGGTCTGACGCATTTCTGGTGAGGAGCAGGTGTTTCCGATGGATTTGAACGGATTCAGAGAGGTGGCAGCCGGATTACAAGACGAGATGATGATTCCGGCGAGAATGTCGCCGGAATATTCAACCAAAGCTGCCTTTTAATCTTTTCTTTCCCCTCCGTTTCTTCACTAGCTCTCTCGATCACTCCTAATTCTTCACTATCTCTGTTTTTTGGTGAGCTGTGAAGGAAGCGAGCTAACGAAAATTTTCGAAATTAGTGTATTTCTGGTGGTGAATCCGGCGAGTACGTCGCCGGAAAACCAAACCCAAGGGTCGTTTTCCCTCTGTCTCCTCTCTCTCGCATTCACTCTTCTTCTCCCCTCTATTTCCAATCAACCTTCTCCGATCAGCTCCCCGATTCTCATGATTTTGCTCTATTTTTACAGGAGCTACTGTGTGCAAGTGTTTCCTGCTAGAGCAAGTGTGTGTGTGTGTGAATCGTGAGGGGAGTGTAGATCGGAATAAAAAGAAGAAGATTAGTATGTACTGTGTATGCTAATGGCGTGCTCCATTTTTTGGAGAAGAAAGGCCGAAAAAATCTTTAGATGTGCTCCTCCCCTTTTGGTTTTGGTTGCTGATGATATATATGGATGATGATGATGATAATATGGGTTAAAAAAACAAGTAGAAAGGGTAGGGGGTAGGGTAGGGTAGTGGGGTGGTGAGGTGGGGTAGGGTATGGGGTGGTGTGGTTTATTTTGATTGGGTAGGTTGTTAGGATAAGATAGGATTAGTTATTTTATTATTTATTTATTATTTTTTTGTATTTTTTGGGGTATAATGACATGGGTGAGGGTACACGGTAGGATAAAATAAGAATGGGTAAAAATGACATCGGGGAGAGACGAAATTAGGTGTCTACATCATGCCCCCTTTGGATGTAAACACAAAGTGTTTTCAGGCAAAGAAATAGACAGCGAGACCAAATTTTGACCCGACCATTATTCAAAGAAAGAAATAGAAGGAAGAAGGACAACCGGGTTTTGACTTAAGACATCCCACCTACTCACATTATGAAGGGATCAAGTGAAAAGTATCTCCAAGGATTGGACGGAGATGGACTATACCGAGTTGGAGATTCGAGTGAGGTTCCGGTCCGCGGCTCTGTTATTACATCAAAAATGTAAATTACAAGTTAAAACATAAATGAAATTACAAAAATCCTATCTATACACCTTTTGTTGGTTCTTGACTCGACTTTCATCACCCTATTCTTCAGACAGGCCCCTGACTTGCCATTTCTTTCAACTTGTTGCTTGGCTTTCAATTACTCCGCTTTGTTGCTTGACTTTTCATTTTTTCACCATATTCTCCAGGCAGGCTCCTGACTTGTTATCTCATCACCCTGTTCTTCAAGCAGGCTCCTGACTTGCTATTTCATCACCATGTTCTTCAGGCGGGCTCCTGACTTGCTATTTCATCACCCTGTTCTTCAGGCGGGCTCCTGAAACATAAAATTAAAACTAGAACGAAAATTATTCCAAAAAAGATTATAGTAAAGTAGTATTTCATTTTGAAAGTGTTGTCCCATTTTCCAAGAGGGTCCTGAACAGAAAGTAAAGTCCTATTTTTCAGGAGGGTCCTGAACAGAAAATAAAATCCCATTTTTTAGGAGGGTCCTGAACTGAAAGTAAATTCCCATTTTTCAGGAGGGTCCTGAACAAGTAAAATTCCCATTTTTCAGGAGGGTCCTGAACAGAAAGTAAAATCCCATTTTTCAGGAGGGTCCTGAACATAAAGTAAAATCCCATTTTTCAGGAGAGTCC
>NW_025852623.1:180538-180830 GCF_002878395.1 Capsicum annuum | reverse complement strand
GTCCTGAACAGAAAGTAAAATCCCATTTTTCAGGAGGGTCCTGAACAGAAAGTAAAATCCCATTTTTCAGGAGGGTCCTGAACAGAAAGTAAATTCCCATTTTTCAGGAGGGTCCTGAACAGAAAGTAAAATCCCATTTTTCAGGAGGGTCCTGAACATAAAGTAAAATCTCATTTTTTAGGAGGGTCCTGAACATAAGGTAAAATCCCATTTTTCAGGAGGGTCCTGAGTTGAAAGTAAATTCCCATTTTTCAGGAGGTCCTGAACATAAAGTAAATTCCCATTTTTCAGG
>NW_025852623.1:178605-180438 GCF_002878395.1 Capsicum annuum | reverse complement strand
ATTTTTCAGGAGGGTCCTGAGCATAAAGTAAAATCCCATGGATGTGCATTTCCAATGGTAGCTGAATCAAATAAAACGAATTTGCCCCTGTTTCAACAAAGAAAATTTGTCATTTTAAAACTTAGTGGTGGCTTGCAGATCTTGGCTTTTCAGGTATCTACCCAGCATTCGTTCCTTTCATCTTTGTTCCAAATCGCTAACACTTGCCCTGTCTTGCCACATCATTTACCCGGACCCATATTGAGGGAAATGAGCTCTGACTTAAACAATGGGTTTTCATTTTACCATGCCCCTGAGGTGCACTCCTTTCCCAAATCTTAATGTTTCTATGAATCCAAAAGCCTGTCGGTTGATAGACTTTCATTGCTTCGTGTTGAATTACGATCATATTTCTGCCTGTGCTGTTCCTTGGATTTTCTCATATAATTGGAAAGACTGGTAGTAAATTTTGAAATCCTTTCTCGCTTGTTTTGACACAAACTTGACTTAAAATGTAAAGAAATGACGGTGACTTTTATTTTGATAAATGACATAAAAGACAAAAAGCATGAATATGTAAATGAAAGAAAAGGGCAATGTCCCATATTTAAAAAGAAAAACTTATCTGAATACGACAACCAACTCCAATGATTATGACATGCATTTTGGATTGAGCTGCTTGATCTTTCAATCCAAACTCTCCATTTGTTGTTGATTTTGTACCTTTTGCCGCTGAGGTGCTTCTTCAAATCCATTGGACTCATACATCACATTCGATTGACAACATCTTAAAAGACTTTCGCCAACAAATCTCTTTCTTCTCACTTTTCACTTTTCTCTTGAACTCTCCATTGCCTTACGGTGCTCGTGAGAGTTTTCACCAATAACACTCTCTCATTTTCATTTTCTCTCAACTCACCATCGCCTTATGGTGCCTGCAAAGGTTTTCACCAATAAGACTCTCTCATTTTCATTTTCTCTTAACTCACCATCATCTTATGATGCCCACGGGGGTTTTCACCAATAAGACTCTCACATTTTTGTATTTCTTTCCTGATTTCTTATGCTGAGGAGACAAGCGGTACTTCACAATGTATCATCATATCCATTGCATGCTTAGCCTTAACATTATCAAAAATTGATTTGAAGGACTTTCTTTGGTTGTAACTGGGCTTTTGGTTAAGGTTAGAAAAGATGGTAAGAGGCTTAAATGATACTTGAAGTGGGGGTGGGACTTACAACTTTTGGAATCGACTCAAACAACACATTAACTCATGCCCCAATTTTGTTGACTGGGTGAATCTTAAATCTTTATTTGGTTGGACCAAGCCCAAAATAGGGCAGCCTACGTATCTCGCTCCCGAGAGAGGAGAATCAGGTCGGATGTAGTTCCGTCAGCTTGTTCTTTGTTCTGATTTGATTTTGATTTTTTTTTCGAACTCTTTCTTTTATTCTCATTTCCTCGACATTTATCTTTGACTCTATTTTGATTCCCAAAGAGGGATTTGAAAGAAAAATAAAATGAAGCCCAAACGGATAAACAAGGGATGACACAATGTTTGGATAGAAGAATAAAATGCCTTCATCATATCAATCTTCAAAAATGAAAGTACTAAACATGCAATAAAATCAAACAAAGGATCAAATATCATACATAGTATCTTTTGACCGCATCAACATTGATAGCCATTTCTGCCATTTTGCCTTCAATATCTGTCAAATATAAGGCTCCATTGGGCAACACTTTCTTCACCACAAAGGGACCTTGCCAGTTAGGGGAGAACTTGCCTTTCGCTTCAACCTGGTGTGGAAGGATACGTCTCAATACCAACTGACCAACTTCAAAATTCCTGG
>NW_025852623.1:166384-178505 GCF_002878395.1 Capsicum annuum | reverse complement strand
AAAGGGACCTTGCCAGTTAGGGGAGAACTTGCCTTTCGCTTCAACCTGGTGAGAAAGGCTACGTCTCAATACCAACTGACCAACTTCAAAATTCCTGGGACGGACCTTTTTGTTATACGCTCGAGCCATCCTCCTCTGATACAACTGGCTATGATACACAGACGTTAGCCTTTTTTCCTCAATCAAACTCAAATGTTCCAGTCGGGTTTTTACCCATTTGTCATTATCAATCTCTGCTTCTACAATGACTCGAAGAGAGGGAATTTCAACTTCTGCAGGGATGACCGCTTCTGTCCCATAAACTAATAAATATGGAGTTGCCCCTGTTGAAGTGCGAACAGTGGTCCGATAACCTAGCAATGCAAACGGCAACTTTTTATACCACTGTCTAGATCCTTGTACCATTTTTTGCAGTATCTTCTTTATATTCTTATTGGCGGCTTCTACAACACCATTGGCCTTTGGGCGATATGGAGTAGAATTTCGATGTGCGATCTTAAACTGTTGACATACTTCTTGCATCAAATTTCTATTGAGATTGGCAGCATTGTCTGTAATGATCATCTTAGAAATTCCAAATCTACAAATGATATTGGCATGAACAAAATCTACCACAGCTTTCTTTGTCACTGACTTGAAAGTTACTGCTTCTACCCACTTTGTGAAGTAGGCAATGGCTACCAAAATGAATCTATGCCCATTTGATGCCTTCGGCTCGATCGGTCCAATCACTTCCATTCTCCAAGCCACAAACGGCCATGGCGTGGCCATTGCATGCAACTCAACAGGAGGAGAACGTATCAGATCACCGTGTACCTGACATTGATGACACTTTTGAACAAATTAAATAGAATCTCTTTCCATAGTAAGCCAGTAATAACCTGCCCGAAGAATCTTCTTTGACAAGACATGACCGTTCATATGCGACCCACATACTCCAGAATGTATTTCAACCATGATTGTCGAGGCTTCTTTTGCATCTACACACCTTAAAAGTCCCAGATCTGGGGTTCTCTTATATAAGATTCCCCCACTTAAGAAAAATCCACTAGCCAAACGCCTAATAGTCCTCTTTTGATCGTTGGTGGCATATGCTGGGTATTCTTCTGACTGAATGTACCGCTTGATATCCAAAAACCAGGGTTCTCCATCGAGCTCTTCTTCAACCGCATTGCAGTAAGCGTGCTGATCACGACTTTGTATATGCACTGGATCGATGTAGGCTTTGTCAGGATGTTGGAGCATTGAAGACAGAGTGGCTAAAGCATCAGCAATTTCATTATGAATCCTTGGAATATGCCTAAATCTTACTAACACAAACCGTTGACATAGCTCCTACAAGCATTGTCGATACAAGATGAGCTTCAAATCTCGCATCTCCCAATCGCCTTGAATTTGATGGCCGAGCAAATCCGAATCTCCCAACACCAATAATTCTTGAACTCCCAAATCAACAGCTAACCTCAAACCAAGAATGCAGGCTTCATAGTCTGCCATATTGTTAGTACAGTAGAATCAAAGTTGTGCTGTTACTGAGAAATATTGTCCCAATTTAGAGATAAGAACCGCACCTATTCTGAATCCTTTCATATTGATAGCTCTATTGAAGAATAACCTCCAACCTGGATCAGCATCTATAACGAATTCATCGACACACGACACTTCTTCGTTAGGAAAATATGTCTTTAATAGCTCGTACTCTTCATCGATGGGATTCTCAGCAAGATGATCTGCCAAGGCTTGGGCTTTCCTGGCGGTCTGAGTCACATATACAATGTCGAACTCGGTAAGAAATATTTTCCACTTTGCCAATCGACCCGTTAGCATAGGCTTCTGAAAGATATACTTCAAAGGATCTATGCGGGAGATGAGATAAGTAGTATAGGAAGAGAGATAATGCTTCAACTTCTGTCCTACCCAAGTTAGGGCACAACACATCCTTTCAAGAAGAGTATACCTGGCCTCATAAGTTGTGAACTTCTTGCTAAGATAATAAATAGCCTGCTCCTTTTTGCCTGTGCATCATGTTGACCCAGGACACAATCGAAAGAATTGTCCATGACTGATAAATATAAGATCAAAGGCCTACTAGGCTCAGGGGGTACCAACACGGGCGGATTTGATAAATATATTTTGATTCGATCGAACGCTTCTTGACATTCTTCAGTCCATTTTACCGCTACACTCTTTTTCAGTAACTTGAATATGGGCTTACAAGTGGTCATGAGTTGAGCAATAAACCTACTAATGTAGTTCAGTCTACCAAGCAAACTTATCACCTCCGTTCTATTCTTGGGCGGGGGCAAATCCTGAATGACTTTGATTTTTGAGGGATCCAATTCAATTCCCCAACGGCTAACTACAAACCCCAACAACTTTCTGGATGGAACTCCATATACACATTTTGCCGGGTTGAGTTTGAGATTATACCTGCGAAGCCTTTCAAAGATCTTTCTTAAATCTTTTACATGGTCGACCTGACTTTTTGACTTAATAATCACATCATCCACGTAGACCTCAATCTCCTTATGCATCATATCATGAAACATAGTGGTCATGACTCTCATATATGTTGCTCCAGCATTCTTCAAACCGAACGGCATCACTCGATAACAATAAGTTCCCCATGGTGTGATAAAAGACGTCTTCTCTGCGTCGTCGTCGTCCATAATGATCTGGTGATATCCAGCATAGCAATCCACAAAAGAGGCAACCTCGTGTTTAGCACAGTTGTCTAACAAAATGTGAATGTTGGGCAGTGGAAAATCATCTTTCAGACTTGCTCTGTTTAAATCACGGTAATCAACACATACTCGAATTTTGCCATCTTTCTTTGGTATGGGAACAACATTGGACAACCACATGGGATAGCGAGCCACTCGAATTACTTTGGCTTCAAGTTGTTTTATGATTTTCTCTTTAATTTTAATACTTACATCCGTTTTAAACTTCCTCAACTTCTATTTGACAGGAGGGAACGCGGGATCAGTTGGCAATTTGTGAGATACTAATTCAGTACTTAAACCAGGCATATCATCATAAGACCATGCAAAAACATCCTTATAATTAATTAATGCTTGAATCATTCCATCTTTTAGCTGTGGCAAAGCATGTACACTGATTTTAGTTTCCCTAACATCTTCTTGATCCCCTAGATTTATTGGCTCAGTCTCATTCAAATTAGGATTCGGTTTGTCTTCAAATTGCTCCAACTCTTTGCTTATTTCTTCTAGTGCTTTTTCTTCACCACATTCCCCATCCTACTTTATTACATCTTGATTAGTTTGGATTTTAAGATCAGCCTAAAAATTCCACATGTATGTCATGTCATTAGAATCAGCATACAGAGTACTGTGTAAGAAAAGAAAAACAACATATATTAGACATGAAACAAAAGGGACATTGCATTTCATTAAATAAAAAGATAGAAGGGTTTAAACACAGATGCCAACATAACATAAACAAACTAAAATCCGAATTACAACCCTGAAATAACTTGGATAAACAGAAAGAAAAACAAAATAAACTACTAAAACTCCCTCCCAACAGAGAGAGGAGTGACTTTCCAATTATTGAGCTGGATAGCTGGACCTATGAATTGTACGTCGGCCATACTGGTACCTTTCCCTACTTTGACCATATCAACATTAGCGAAAAAATTCTGGCAGTCATCAACCAATTCAACTTCAAATTCCACATGCTTCATGACACCGCTCTTAACAAATGATTCACTGAGTAGTGGCATTGGGCGAGGGAGTGACCATATTCCCTTTTTCCTTCCCTTGGCTTTCTTCAGATCTTCAGTTGTAGGCTCAAATCCCAGACCAAACGTTCCCATGTTCTCACTCGGACATATGGGATGAACTATACCGTGCAGAGATGCTCCCAAACCCTTTCCTAGCTCAAATCTGTATTTTCAAAATTCAATCACCATCATGATAGAAGCAGAAGACAATTGCGGTCCCGGTATAGCCTGCCATTCAAGGATACAATTCACTGGCACTGTATCAAAAATTTGATAGACGAATTTTTCCTCTACGTTATTTGCTTCAATAAGAGACAAGGGAGAATCTTCATAGGCTGACAAATCTCCTTCACCATGAATAACTACTTCTTGTCTGTCATGCTCAAACTTAATCATTTGGTGCAGTGTAGATGTAACCGCCTTAGCCTTGTGGATCCACGACCTTCCCAGCAACAGATTGTAAGAGGATTCTACATTCAAAACTTGAAACTCTATGGCGAACTCAACAGATTGTAAAGGCCCTGGTTGTGCCCCGTACCTTCAACAGGTAATTCATCATTAGAAAAGATGATTCAATTGACCTCAAAGATTTTTCCAACCATTTTCTCAAGTTGGTTGATTGTAATCTCCCTTGGAACATATGCTTCATTTAATACCTTCAGTAAAATATCACGATGCTCCTTGGAGTGCAACAGCAAAGATAAAAGGGAAATTTGAGCAGGGGTTTTCTTCAACTGGTCTAATATTGAATACTCTGGCAAATTCATCTTTTTCAAAAACTCTTCGGCTTCCTCTTCAGTGATAGTCTTTTTGATAGACGATGGTCCACTCACCGTTGGCTTGGACTTTCTTAAGTTTTCAGGCACGAAACATCTTCCTGACCTAGTTAAACCCCCTACCTCATCTACATCTTCCATAACTTCTTTTTTGTGATAGGTCATCACAGTCTGCCCATAATTCTAGGGAACCCTTTTCGTATCAACTATCGGAGGTTGGGTCATCGGTTTGAGGACAATAGGCGCTGCCAGTGCTCCTTTCACCGTCAAGACGGGCTGACTCAGAGCTCCCACCACTATCAACTTAGGTTTATCCTGACTTAAATCAACATACCTTCTGGTGCCTTGTACTGTGATCAGGGGTTCCTTTGTGCTTTCTTGGGCTTTATCTTCTCTCTTTCTTTCCCGGTTCAATGACATTGCTTTCAAAGACTCCGCTACATTCACCGATTTCTTCTCAATGGTCTGTATCTTGACAATTGGATTATAACCCCTTGAAGACTCTTTCCCATCATATATCAACTCTAACATATTGGCTTCAGCATGGGTTGACAGCGGATTCTGGTTAATGTTTGGACCCTCCGGGGCCTAGACCAGCATCTGATTCGTGTCAATTAAATCCTGGATAGCTCTCTTTAAATACTAGCATTTCTCGATATCATGGCCTGACATATCAGAACAGTACGCACATTTTAAAGAATAATCGAGATTCCTTGGCGGTGGATTTGAAAGCCTTTCTTGAATTGGATTTAAAACCTTCAACTTTCTCAACTTATCAAACAAGCTAGCATATGACTCCCCAAGAGGTGTGAATTTATTTTTAACCGTCTTCTCCTTCTTATACTCGGGGCTAGGCTGAAAACTGGATCTAGAGGGGTTTTGGTAATTTGGTAGAGCGAATGGGCGATTTTGTGGAGCTTGCACGCGCCATTGTGGGTAAGAAGGGGTTTGGGCATATGGTTGCGCGCTATATACTGGGTACGGTGGTGGTGGAGGAATAGAATATAAAGGGTTTTGTGAAAGGTAGTAATGGTGGGGAGGAATATATGGAGCTTGGGTGTAGACTTGGGCTTGGGATTGGGGATAGGGGCGAGGTGGTCTTTTGGGATAGGAATGGGTTCCAGCTACGACAGTCGCCACATCCTCTTTCTTCTTTCTACCTCCAAATATGCCACATCCACCTTGAATCGCTTGTGTGGTGGCTTTTAATACGGCAAAACTCACTATTCGGCCGGTCTTAATTCCATCCTCTATCATCTCCCCCATTTTCAGAACTTCCATAAAAGATTTTCCCATTGTCGGAAGTAAATGTTGAAAATAAGTCTCATCCTGCGCTTGAATGAAAAATTCTACCAACTCACTTTCTTTCATTGGAGGCTTTACCCTGGCCTCCTGTTCACGCTACCTTATCGCATATTCCCTAAAACCTTTAGTGCTCTTTTTCTTCATGTTGACCAAGGACTTTTCATCCGGAATCAGGTCAGTGTTGTACTGAAAATGTTGAACAAATTTCAAAGACAAATCATCCCACCTGTTCCATTTATCGATATCTCGATTGATAAACCATTCTGAGGCTAGATCTGAAAGACTCTCACCAAAGAAGGCCATGAACAGTTCTTCCTTTCCTCCTGCAGCCCTCAACTGGTTGCAATAACGTCTTAAGTGTGCCACGGGATCGCCGTGTCCTACATACTTCTCGAACTTAGGCATCTTAAAACCGGGGGGAAGGTTGATGTCTGGAACATGCAAAGATCCTTATAGGAAACACTCCTACAATCTCCAATCCCTTGCAAATTCCTCATAGCCTGCTCTAAACTTTTCAATTTTCAGGATATGATATCCCGTTCCTCCATTGCGACAGGTTTCTCTGTATCAAATGGAAATGCAGGCGGCTGAGTGTACCCATACGGTTCATTCATTTGCAAAGTAGGCTCCGGGGCATAATACTGATTATCTGAAACCTTCAGTACTGGCTCACTGGCAGACCTAGGAAGCCTCATTATGGGACGCGCGACATATATGGGAGTTTCATGTGGTGGCGGAGCCACGAATATCGGTGTGATCGGTGGCACTGGCTGAGCAGCGGGTCTTGATTGGGGAGCTGCCAAGGGCACACCAGAACCGCCAGGATAGTAATGTCGCGGAGTGAACCCTGGCGCGTGCCCAGGTGACTCAGTAGGAGCAGAAAATTATGCCTGAGAGAGAGGTGGGCAATTAGAGACAGTCCTAAAACCTTCAGGGAGTGGAGGAGGAGGCATGCCGCTGGCCCATGCCCGGTGCAAATCTATCAATTGTTGCCTGAGCCTTACTACCTCATCATTGTGTTTAGAACTTTCTTCCCTGTGATCCTGATCCGGGTCAACGAGCAAATTTTCAATCTCCCTGCTAGCCATGGCGAGCTTTACTTTGGATCTGGTGAAGTATGGGTGACTAGCCAAAGTGCTGCAAACCTACCACTGTTATCTGGAAGAACATGCTCATCAAAGACGACATCCGTTAGGATTAGGGCACGCAACAATCATGGGAATCATATTGGTAAAATTGCCCTAAATTCATGCTCATTTCTACCAACTTTGAGGGTAGCAAGGTCATTTTAACATCATCCTGATTTTTGTCTACACTATTTTTTTATCTACACTTATTATTATTATTCTTTCCCTCTCTTTTTCTTTTTTTCTTTTTTTTTTTCTCTTTTTTCTTTTCGTATCAATCTCTACTCTTTTCTTTTCTCTCGTTATCTACCTTTATTTTATCATTCTTTATGGCTTTTATTTTTCTTTAAAAGAGGAAAAATAATGAAAAACAACAAAACAAAATGATTAGATCGAACCCAAAAGTAGGTTACCTACGTATCATGTTGTACATGAATCAGATCTTGCGTAGTTCGGGCAGCACGCGCATAAACATCATTTTTTTTTATTATTTTTTTTGTGCGAAAACGAAAATAAACAAACCAAGGAAAGATGTAACATCCTAACATTTGAAGAAAGAAAATAACAAAAACGTACAAAAGTTTGGGACAACTTTAAAACTAAACAACAAATACGAAACAAAATTCTAGACCCCTAAGATGACATAAGTGAAATTACTAATAAAGACCCTAATACCAAAAACAACTTGACTTCGACCTAAAGCAGACACCACCCTACAATGACAGACACATAAAAGACTCAAACTGAATAAAGATAGGAAGTGCTCTGTCAGACTGGTGCTCTGCGTGATGACCCTGGCTGATATGGACCTGCCTCCGAAGTTCTATTTCTCCCATTTAAGCTTTGTAGCACATCCTGTAAAGACACCCTGATATCGGGGAAAAAGCTTCGGGCTCGTATTCCTGCTTCATGAGGAGTGCACTTGGAAAGATTATTCTGACACCTTTCTACTGTCTTGAACAAATCCGCTAACTGAACTCTCAGTGTTTCCACTTTGGACCCTACACTTTCATCCTGATGGTCGTCTACTATGCATTCTTCCTGTATTCTCCCTCTAAGCTGCGCTGGTAAGGGTTGACTGATACCTCGAGGGATAGATTGAAGCCATACCCCATATCCCTGAGTAAACCCCAGATTATCCAAACTTTCTTTGAGTGTGTCTACACCTAACTTTGTCGCATGCTTCCAAAAATGCTCATACTTGCTCTCACCTAAGGCTTGGTCCTTGAAGTACTCAACATCCTTCAGAAGATCCACTGCTGGTTGCACGTCCTGCAGACTACCTAACTTGCGCATTACCCTAGAAGGACTGTGTGGTCTAGTGCAATTGAGCCCTAACATAACTAAAGGGAACTGTGTCTGACAACCCAACAATACTACCTTTGGTCGAAGCCACAGATAAGTCCACAAAATGTTATCCCTGGTTCTCGACTCAAGAAAGTCAATCCAAGCGTCGACTCCCACGGGTAACGAGAATTTATCCAACCGCAGCCTGGAGTCCATGGCTTTCACTCGATTGGGAATACAACGATCTAACACGTCTGGTCTAACTAAAGAAGGCGCATGCAAATGCTCCATCATCCATAACTGCAATATCAGGTTACTGCCCTCAAAAAATCTCTTTCCCCCTTTCACTTCGGTTAAAGCCTTATATATTTCTGTTAAGATCATGGGTATGAGAGTGAACCTTCCCTTTTGATTAATGCCCTTGTCATTTTGATCCTTATGAAATAGGGCCATCACCACAGATTGCAAACGGGTATTAATACGTCTTTGTTCTAGTGGAAACACTAAAGTACCTAACAAAGCGAGGGTGAAGACTTCAAGATGCTTTCTCTACCACTTCTCCTTAGTCACATGAAATTCATCTGAAAAGCAATCAAAACCTTCCGAGGGCCCGAATCTAGCGAAAAAAAAATCTAGGGAAACCCACGAGTCACTTAAACAACCCAAACGGATACCCTTACTTTTTAAACCACAAGACTGCAAAAATCTCACGCCAGTATGATTTCGTGCTTGGATCATATCCTTCTCGATATAGGGCAAATGCAACAAACCGGATATTTTTGCCAAAGTAGGAGTCATTTCACATTCCCTAAACTTGAATACCAAACCACTCGGATCCCAAAAGGTCAACAAAGCCTCTATTAAATCTGGACGAGGGGTAACATGCAGAAGTTCCGTGAGGTCACCTAATATTTTAACCAGTTCCTGCTGATCAAAATAGTTAAAATTTCCCACCATTTGATTAACTTTTTGGGAACTTTGACAACCATTAGAACTCTAGACTTGGAGGACAAATCCATCCTGTAATAACACATAAGACGTTATCTCAAAAAATTCGACAGGAGTAGAAGATTCCCAACCCTTGGGATTTTTAACGCAAACATATGTCGATGGGACAGACCACGTTCCTGACTCCAATTTGCCGAACAGAAGTACTAAGTGAAATCAGTCTACTTGGCAAACCACTCTAGATTACGGGACGAGAGACCTAGGCTAATACTAAGACCAAGGCCGACACAAAAATTTACCGGACCCACCGGGGGTTGCCTACGTATCCCAACCCGAGGGAAGGGAATCAGGTATGCGTAGTTCATTAAGATTGGACAATTAATGATTTAATAAATTGACCCTAACTTAAGAGGCACAATCAAAACAAACGAATAAAAACTTTTTGGATTTTCAACTAGACATTTCAACTAAGACTGACACCACCAATTATGAAGAAAATCTTTTTGGTATTTTTGTTTTTCGACAAATAAGTAGAAAAGGCGGAGAACAAAACTTTTTTTTTTCTTTTTGCAAAACGTAAAAAAAAGTCTATTTGAGTTTTTGAATTGTGAAGAACAAAAGTCATAACGAATTCTAAAATAAACTACCACATTCCTCTTTTCCTTTTTTTTTTCAATCCTTCTGACTCACTTTTCTATTTTTCTTTTTTTTTTCTTTTTTTTTCTTTTTTGTTTTTGCCTACGCACCTTACTCCTAATTTTTTTTTTTTGTATTTCAAAAAATCAGTCCGTCAAATGACCATGCTACCCTTAAAAATGCAACAGTTAGCACGGAAGGATGCTTAGAGAGAGTCTCCTACCAAGGGCCATGTAGGAAAGAGCACATAAGATAAATACTATAAACAAAGAGCACGAAAAACACACAAAAGTGAAAAACAATAACACAAACAAAATCACAAACAAGCTTATACACTCGTAATGCCAAACAAAGCCGATACGTCTCCAAAAATAGCTCGAATTCTGAAAACTCGTTCGTTCCCCAGCAGAGTCGCAAGAAGCTGTCACATCCCTTTTTTTCACGTACTAAAAAAATGGTATATTTTAAGGTTTGAAAGGATTTTATTATTTAAGTGACTAGAAATGAAAATTTATTTCGGAAAAGGATTATTTGCATTTTTTATTCAGAGTCACCATTTGGCATAATCCGGTGTGCCAAGTCACCTTTGGAAAATCCTTTTTGAAACCATTTGACTCTTAAACTGGTTTGCGGACAGAGATTCTGGCTAAGGTATTCTGTTGACCGAGGGAAAGGTGTTAGGCACCCCTCTATCCCGTGGTTCGACCACGGTCGCTTGGTAGAGTGTATCAACTATTTTGGCATTACGAAATGTATAAACCGCACAAAAGCACCCAAAATAATCAAACAATAACAAAACAAAAAAAAAATGTAAAGTCCAGTCCAAATTATTACAACCCAAAATAAAAATACTGAAATAACCTGCACTAGTCCTAAACTATGCTTTACCCGATGCCTCGGGCCTTGGTCAAGAGCATCCTTTGCTTATAAAATTCTTCGGGGAATTCCCCGGTGAGTAAATATATACAGATACTTCGGGGCATTCCCCGGCCAAATTATACAATTGATTCAAAAGTGCTGAAATCAAACCATTCAATCAAATTTCAAACACACAATCAATCCACAATCTCTGGATTTGCCTACCCGACCTACGTCTTTCCTATTCCAATCAGCGTATCTTGATACTACCAAATTCGATTAACGTTTATTTCAAGTCAAACAACTAACGAATCAAACTAATCAAAGTTTACTAATTATATCAAGTTTTCAATTCTCGCCCAATTATTCCCACATGAATTCAACTCTTTCAATTCCTTCATTCACGTAAATCACGCAATCAGTATTAACCACAATAATCGCGATTGCTCAAACACAATATCGAAACATATCACCACGTCACAATCATCAACCAAACACAATATTCACTCCAACACATCAACTACAATAAACATGAAATAAAAGAGGGGAATAGAATTGGACCTCGATTTGTAGCTTTCAAACTCAAATATTACTTGGGTAAAAAAAATGAAGACCAAGTCCGAATATCCCGAGCATAACCTCAACAATGATCAAACTAAACTAGGTATTGAAAATAATAACCGGGCAGCTCTAAAAACCAGTGAATAAAAAACTCATAATAGGGAATCCAAATCACAACTGTTGACATGATTTCGAACACGACGCCCTAATTCGATCTGAAATATCCAATTACGGCCAAGAACTCGACGGAATTAGCAATTACAGTGGCTGCAAAAATAAATGGGTCATGTTTCTGATAGATTTTTAAGTGGTCTGACGCGTTTCCAGTGAGGAGAAGGTGTTTTCGATGGATTTGAAGGGATTCAGAGAGGTGGCAGCCGAATTACAAGACGAGATGATGATTTTGGCGAGAACGTCACTAGAATATTCAACCAAAGCTTCCTTTTAATCTTTTCTTTCCCCTCCGTTTCTTCACTGGCTCTCTCGATCTCTCCTAATTCTTCACTATCTTTGTTTTCTGGTGAGCTGTGAAGGAAGCGAGCTAACGGAAATTTTAGAAATTCGGCAACTGGGTCGCCGGAACAGTGATGAGGATGGCTGACAGTGTATTTCCGGTGGTGAATCCGACGAGTACGTCGTCGGAAAACCAAACCCAAGGCTCTTTTTCCCTCTGTCTCCTCTCTCTCGCGTTCACTCTTCTTCTCCCCTCTATTTTCGATCAACCTTGTCCGATCAGCTCCCCGATTCTCATGATTTTGCTCTCTTTTTATAGGTGCTACTGTGTGCAAGTATTTCCAACTAGAGAAAGAAAGTGTGTGTGTGTGTGAATCATGAGGGGAGTGTAGATCGGAAGAAAAAGAAGAAGATTAGTATGTACT
>NW_025852623.1:152312-163384 GCF_002878395.1 Capsicum annuum | reverse complement strand
AGTACATACTAATCTTCTTCTTTTTCTTCCGATCTACACTCCCCTCACGATTCACACACACACACACACTTGCTCTAGTTGGAAATACTTGAACACAGTAGCACCTATAAAAAGAGAGCAAAATCATGAGAATCGGGGAGCTGATCGGACAAGGTTGATCGGAAATAGAGGGGAGAAGAAGAGTGAACGCGAGAGAGAGGAGACAGAGGGAAAAAGACCCTTGGGTTTGGTTTTCCGGCGACGTACTCGCCGGATTCACCACCGGAAATACACTACCAGCTATCCTCATCACTGTTTCGGCGACCCAGTCGCCGGATTTCGAAAATTTCCGTTAGCTCGCTTCCTTCACAGCTCACCGGAAAACAGAGATAGTGAAGAATTAGGAGAGATCGAGAGAGCCAGTGAAGAAACGGAGGGGAAAGAAAAGATTAAAAGGCAGCTTTGGTTGAATATTCTAGTGACGTTCTCGCCGGAATCATCATCTCGTCTTGTAATTCGGCTGCCATCTCTCTGAATCCGTTCAAATCCATCGAAAACACCTGCTCCTCACCGAAAATGCGTCAGACCGCTTAAAAATCCATAAAAAATGTGACCCATTTATTTTTGCTGCCATTGTAGTTGCTAATTCCGTCGAGTTCTTGGCCGGAATTGGATATTTCAGATTGAATTAGGGCACCGTGTTTGAAATCGTGTCAACAGTTGTGATTTGGATTTCGTATTATGAGTTTTTTATTCACTGGTTTTTAGAGCTGCCCGGTTATTATTTTCAATGCCTAGTTTGGTTTGATCATTGTTGAGGTTGTGCTCGGGATATTTGGACGCGGTCTTCATTTTTTTTACCTAAGTAATATTTGAGTTTGAAAGCTGCAAATCGAGGTCCAATTCTATTCCCCTCTTTTATTTCATGTTTATTGTATTTGATGTGTTGGAGTGAATATTGTGTTTGGTTGATGATTGTGACATGGTGATATGTTTCGATATTGTGTTTGAGAAATCGCGATTACTGTGGTTAATATTGATTGCGTGATTTACATGAATGAAGTAATTGAAAGAGTTGAATTCATGTGGGAATAAGTGGGCGAGAATTGAAAACTTGATATAATTAGTAAACTTTGATTAGTTTGATTCATTAGTTGTTTGACTTGAAATAAACTTTAATCGAATTTGGTAGTATCAAGATACGCTGATTGGAATAGGAAAGACGTAGGTCGGGTAGGCAAATCCAGAGATTGTGGATTGATTGAGTGTTTGAAATTTGATTGAATGGTTTGATTTTAGCACTTTTGAATAAATTGTATAATTTGGCTGGGGAATGCCCTGAAGTATCTGTATATATTTACTCACCGGGGAATGCCCCGAAGAATTTTGTACGCAAAGGATGCTCGTGACCAAGGCCCAAGGCATCGGGTAAAGCATAGTTTAGGACTAGTGTAGGTTATTTCAGTATTTTTATTTTGGGTTGTAATAATTTGAACTGGACTTTACATTTTTGTTTTGTTTTGTTATTGTTTGATTATTTTGCGTGCTTTTGTGCGGTTTATACATTTCGTAATGCCAAAATAGTTGATACACTCTACCAAGCGACCGTGGTTGAACCACGGGATCGAGGGGTGCATAACACCTTCACTCAGTCAACAGAATACCTTAGCCAGAATCTCTGTCCGCAAACCAGTTTAAGAGTCAAATGGTTTCGAAAAGGATTTTCCAAAAGTAACTTGGCATACCGGATTATGCCAAGTGGCGACTCTGAATAAAAAATGCAAATAATCCTTTTCCGAAATAAATTTTCATTTCTTGTCACTTAACTAATAAAATTCTTTCAAACCTTAAAATATACCATTTACGTGAAAAAAAGGGGTGTGACAGCTTCTGGTGACTCTGCTGGGGAACGAACGAGTTTTCAGAATTCGAGCTATTTTTGGAGACGTATCGGCTTTGTTTGGCATTACGAGTGTATAAGCTTGTTTGTGATTTTGTTTGTGTTAATGTTTTCACTTTTGTGTATTTTTCGTGCTCTTTGTTTATAGTATTTATCTTATGTGCTCTTTCCTACATGGCCCTTTGTAGGAGACTCCCTCTAAGCATTCCTACGTGCTAACTGTTGCATTTTTAAGGGTAACGTGGTCATTTGACGGACTGATTTTTGAAATACAAAATAAAAATAAAAATTTAGGAGTAAGGTGTGTAGGCAAAAACAAAAAAGAAAAAAAAAGAAAAAAAAAAAAAAATAGAAAAGTGAGTCGGAAGGATTGAAAAAAAAAAGGAAAAGAGGAATGTCGTAGTTTATTTTAGAATTCGTTATGGCTTTTGTTCTTCACAATTCAAAAACTCAAAAAGACTTTTTTTTACGTTTTGCAAAGAAAAAAAAAGTTTTGTTCTTCACCTTTTCTACTTATTTGTCGAAAAACAAAAATACCAAAAAGATTTTCTTCATAATTGGTGGTGTCAGTCTTAGCTGAAATGTCTAGTTGAAAATCCAAAATTTTTTTATTCGTTTGTTTTGATTGTGCCTCTTAAGTTAGGGTCAATTTATTAGTTAATCGTTAATTGTCCAATCTGAATGAACTACGCATACCTGATTCCCTTCCCTCGGGTTGGGATACGTAGGCAACCCCCGGTGGGTCTGGTAAATTTTTGTGTTGGCCTTGGTCTTAGTATTAGCCTAGGTCTCTCGTCCCGTAATCTAGAGTGGTTTGCCAAGTAGACTGATTTCGCTTAGTACTTCTGTTTGGCAAATTGGAGTCAGGAACGTGGTCTGTCCCATCGACATATGTTTGCGTTAAAAATCCCAAGGGTTGGGAATCTTCTACTCCTGTCAAATTTTTTGAGATAACGTCTTATATGTTATTACAGGATGGATTTGTCCTCCAAGTCTAGAGTTCTAATGGTTGTCAAAGTGCCCAAAAAGTTAATCAAATGGTGGGAAATATTTAACTATGTTGATCAGCAGGAACTGGTTAAAATATTAGGTGACCTCATGGAACTTCTGCATGTTACCCCTCGTCCAGATTTAATAGAGGCTTTGTTGACCTTTCGAGATCCGAGTGGTTTGGTATTCAGGTTTGGGGAATGTGAAATGACCCCTACTTTGGCAGAAATATCCGGTTTGTTACATTTGCCCTATATCGAGAAGGATATGATCCGAGTACGAAATCATACTGGCGTGAGATTTTTGCAGTCTTGTGGTTTAAAAAGTAAGGGTATCCGTTTGGGTTGTTTAAGTGACTCGTGGGTTTCCCTAGATTTTTTGTTCGCTAGATTCGGGCCCTCGAAAGGTTTTGATTGCTTTTTGGATGAATTTCATGTGACTAAGGAGAAGTGTGAGAGAAAGCGTCTTGAAGTCTTCACCCTCGCTTTGTTAGGTACTTTAGTGTTTCCACTAGAAGAAAGAAGTATTAATACCCGTTTGCAATCTGTGGTGATGGCCCTATTTCATAAGGATCAAAACGACAAGGGCATTAATCAAAAGGGAAGGTTCACTCTCATACCCATAATCTTAACAGAAATATATAAGACGTATTAATACTCGTTTGCAATCTATTATATGTATAATGAATCTATTTCATAAGTTAGTTATCCCCATAGGTCTGTACCCCCCCACAAATGGTATCAGAGCCCAGTTATTTAAAAAATACAGCAGTAGTAGATATGTTTGAATTGATGTTTGAATATAGATTGGATTAAATTAATTATGAGAAGACCATTTAAACTGGGTGGAGATTAAGAGTCTGTTGGGATGTGCTTATAACTTATGGTATATTTTGTTGTTTTTAAAAAGGAAAGGGGTCCAAAAAAAAATATTTTCATTGTTTTGATTTAAAAATAAGTGCTTTAACTACTACAAGAGTGCATAAAACATAGTTTAGCTTAAAAGCACCTTATATAATTCAATCCAGATAGCTTAAACATCTATTCTATTTTAGTTCAACAAGGTTGTAAAATAAGCAATTTCAATGACAAAGTTGCTAACAAGTACCGTAGTAGTTGATATGTTTAGTCGACTGAATACAAATAAAAAAGTTAGTACATGAAAAATAATGTGCTTTTTGCCATAAAAAGTCTTTTTAATTATCCTTTCAAAGCTAAAGTTATTTGCTCGGTTGTTATTCACAACTCTTTTATATGGAGGATTTTTCGAAGCATACTATATGTCAATCATATTATCCTATTCTAGAATTATCAATCCTAAATGATATTTTCATTTTAATGTTCTGATAATTTTTGCCTGTCACGAGAATTAAAATACATTTATTATTTTCTTGGATTTACACTTACAGAGGATAAGTGCTCATGTGAAAGTCATGTATAATTTCTAATGATTTCTTTTTAGATTAGTGCTCCTTTGAAAGCCATGTATAATTTCGAATGATTTCTTTTTAATACCGACCGTGCATCACACGGGTACAAATACTAGTACAAATAAAAAAGGTAAGCCCAGTGCTGAAAGAGACCGGGATCTATTCTCAGAAAAGAATGAAAGGACATTCCTTACCTAATAACATCTCAATCTACAATCTACAAAGAAGAAATAGGAGAATCTAACCGAGTAACTGTCAGTAGGAGGAGAAGAAGTCAAAGGAAAATATCTCTGTCCCCCTCTTCTATCAATGATTTGGCCTTCGTCTCTTTTTCCGTTTTCCCTGAATGGATAAAGTAAGATTTTTTATGGCTTTCTTTTTCTGATTTGTTGTCATGAATCTGTAAGTCTTCCCTCATTCGACGGCTTTAATATGCCTTTCCTTTGAGTCAAAGGTCTACTTGAAAAACCCTCTCCACCTCCCAAATAGGGGTAAGGTCTACTCATACTTTGCCATCCCTAGACCTAACTTATGGGTTACACTGGGTATGTTTTTGCTGTTGGTTTTGTAAATCTTTCCTTTTTCGATATGCTTTAAAACACTGGTAGACTTGTATGTTGTTGTCGGTTCTGTAAATTTTGTATTTTTCGATTGCTTTTCCTTGAGCCGAGGGACAATGTAATGAAGGAATACGCTATTCTTTCCTATTTGATAGTTCTTAGATTCGTATTGTTAAATAGTGCTCTTATCCCTAAATCTAATCCCTACCACATGGTCGGGTTTTACAATGTGAATAGGAAATAAAAAAAGGTACATCTTGGATTACGCCAAAAAGGCACCCTTTAGATGGCACCTCTCCACCTCACTCTTGCATTATAGATAAATTTGGAGGCCATGCTACAGATTTTAAACTCCGGAAATCTTAAATATTTCTCTCCTCACTGTTCCCTGCATTTGTTTTTCAAGACAAATGTTCTAGACGCTTTGGGATTTTCTCCGCCATTTAAGCTTGCTGAAGTTCTGTAAATTGAAGTGCCGCTAATACAGAATTGTTTTCCATTCTATCCTGGAAATACCCTTGGCCAATAGTGAGGGAATTATATTTCTTAAGGATACACAAGAAACTTGTGGTCTAGGAATAATTTTTCATCTATTTATATTTTTAGTAAAATAATGTTTTTACTTTCCAGATTTTCTGATTACGAACACAGATACCAACACATGTATCTTCATGTTTGTTCCTTCTACGAGAGTCTCATTACTTCTCTTCGTATCCTTAACTAATTTAAAAGAATGCATGAAGGGTTGAGGTGGGTTTCACCACAACGGGAACTGTTTCCAAAATCACACACGCAACACAAAATAAGAGGTAAAAGCAATAAATAGTGCAGGAGTACTAAAAGTAAAGAGGCGTGATTTTTACGTGGAAACTCATTGCTCAAGTGAGAAAAATCACGACCTACATCCAAGATTTCCAGCTCCACTATATTCAAGCAACACCTTGAGTAAAAAATCACGGCCTGCATCCAAGATTTCCAGCTCCACTATATTCAAGCAACACCTTGAATACATACTCCAAGACTTAACCTCTTAATCCTCTGTTTATTAGCAATAATTTTATTACATGGAAACCAAACAGTAACTCTACTGCTTCCACCTCCAGCTACCTCTAACTGGACTCCTCAATCTAACTCTAGATTGGACACAATTACCTAACTATATATGATTTACAAGAGATGGTACACCATAACACCTAATACAGTCATAAGCAAATGTAGGCAGACATTTAGGAACGAAATACAAAGACTCAACTATAACAAGGAAATGAAAATACAAGTCGATGAACAACAAGTTCCTTGTTACAGTTCAACCTTTGATTGCAGTGCTGCGACAATTCAGAAAGATTTGTACTTATGAGTATATGGAAGTGATGGTTTTATTGTTGAGGAAGATGAGCATTATATGTTATGACACAAGAAAACATAAAAGCATTCTCATTGGTTGAGGCAAAAAGGTGGTAACAACTTTTCCCCAACTTTTCTAGCGTCAGCTGGAAAGTTGACTGTGACAGCAACAGGTTTGCCCAACCCATTCCCCAATTCATAGAGGCCTTTGTCATCATAACAAGGGTTCCAGGGAACAGGTCCCAAACTATAAATTTGTCTAACATCAAAACTAAGTATTTAAAAATTTTCCTCTTTTTGATAATGACGAACCCATTAAATCAGATCAGCATAACCAACATCTTCAATCAATTTCTACACATCATAGCCTATACTTCAGCAACACAACATAAACCAAAAGACTACATACCATACCAGATCACCCAACCAAATTCCCCCATCACTACTGCCTATAAGAATACAGGCATCCTCCGCCTTATTCCCCATATCAATGTGCATTTTATGTTCCGTCTGAATTAGAGAACCTCTATGCTTAAAAGCACACCCACAGACTACATATCTACATAGAGTACTACACATATAAAACATCACTACTAATAGTCTGTATAGCTACACAGCATACTACACAAATCTACAAATGCAGTCGGTACACATCAAGCTTTCCCCTTTTGACATCATCTAAAAGGTAAAAAAGTAAACCAGGCGTGGATAAGTCATATATGTTAATTCAAGCAGTGAATTTGATAGATGCAAGAGAGAATTCAATACAAATAGGATAACTTATAATACAGCAAGAAATCATCAATTAATACATTGGTTAGTACCACAAATCACTTACAAAAATGAAAACCATAAAATATTAAGAACAATTGTGCCAATTATTCATCAGAAACAAAAACAGCTGAGGGATCCAAAGAAATAACTTGGAATAAAAAAAGAGAACCACACAAGATATGATTTCAGGGAAGAGTTCTTATAGACGAACATGCCCAGTTTCGGGCTCCTCCACCTTTTTCTGCATGGTAGAACTTTGCACCACACACTTTCCATTCTAAATTAGTTTTACTCATCACTTTTTGTCTGCTAAAGTAGCCTTAGACACAATTATTTTTGTATCTCGCAGGACAAGCAAAGCAGTTAGAGTCTCTATATCTTTCTTCAATCGATTTTGATCATCTATAAAATCAGAGATGTGGGCTCTTTATCACTCATCTTTAGAGACCATTCATTTCCCTTATGAGACGAGATGCCATACATTCCCTTCACTAAGTCAGTATTTACTGTCCTACACTTAATGTTGAAGTAGTCACACACCCTATCCATCCAGAACCCATAGGTTATCCCATGCCTTTACAAAGGTAGGATTTTTGTTTGTGTTCCTGATGGTGGAATTATCTCGCGTAGTCGTCAAAAACATTTCGGTGTTGACAATGTTATCATAAATAGGTTTGTAGTCCGAGTGAAATATAGTCAACCAAGACCATTTAATCCAAGACCATATCAACCACCTAGTCTTTTTGTTATTATAAACAGTAGCAATGTGGTTGGTGAATATGTGGAGAGGGAGAAGAGGAAACCAAACGCAAATCCATTTTACATGAACTCGGAGTTTCTTCTTGAGAAGGACTAACTACTGTTTGAAATCAATAGAAAATTGAAGTTGAATGGAGGAGGGAAGAAGGATAGAGGTGTATCGAACCACGGTATTGCCTTTGATGATAATTATATAAAACAACTGTATAAAAGTTGTACTTAGCTAGCTTTCTAGGTTGAGTTATGCTAAGATCCATACTTTACATGGTATCAGATCTAGGCCTACCAATTTATTTTTTCCCAATATTGGGCCCCTATCTTATATTGTCCACACTCCAGATAACCAGTCTTGGGAAGGTAGGGTCCTTGATCTCTGTACATGGACTTGGGAAATCCTCCCCTTATGAGCTGGCTTTTGAGGTTGAGTTAGACCCAAGATCCATTATTTCCATGGTATCAAAGCTAGACCCCACCCAAATCATTGTTCCTTGATATTGGGCCCTCGTATTATGTTGTCTACACTCTAGTTGACGAGGCCTGGGCATGTAGGAGAGTGTTAAGTATCTCACTTCGGAAAATGGATGGGTAATTAGTCTCCTCATATGAACTTTGACAATCCTTTCCTCATGAGCTAGCTTTTGTGGTTGAGTTAGTCCCAAGATCAATTCTTTATCACCAGCTATAGGTCCTTTCTTCGGGGGCTGAGATAAATATTGAAGAGGTTACTAGAAATGTATATCTAGGAACTGTCTGATAACAAGAATACCAATGCAGGTGGCTAGCCATTCCCAAAAGTACTTCAAGCATCTCGAAGTCGTTCCCAAGGAGAAGGGAAGAGAAAGCATTCTTGATATAATTAGCACAGATGTTGAAGCTGCAGGAACTTCACAAGTAGTGCTAAGCACTAAGAATGAGAGAAAACTTCCTCAAGAAAGCATCAATGCTAAGCAGACCATAACAGTTGCTGAAGGAGAGTCCGCCAGACATGCTAGTCTTGTATCCTGATATGAATGCTGAGTTCATATTTACATTATGATATAATCTTGGAGAACGAGGAAGCAACTGAAATTGGATGTTATGTTGATGCTGGAAGATCCCTATTTTCTAGCAAATAACCATGTACTGTTTCTAACGCTGGAACATCTTAAGCAACAACGTGTGAGGACATGATTGTGCTTTCTTTTGGGAGGATCACAAGTAGTGTCAAGCACTAACTATGAGAGCATTGTTGCCTTGATAATGCACCACTGCTGGGGCCATAATCCTAATGTGAATGATGAGTACATATTCAACTCATCATTCGGCACCGATGACATGTTTATGGGGCAGGACAATATTATTGAAGCTGTGTTTTGTGTTGATTCTACAACATCCCTATTACCCAGCGAACAACCATGTACTGCTACTTGCAGTGGACCTTCCAGTTATTATTGGTTCTGCAAATACTCCCCTTCTTGATCTGCTTTGATAAACTTTTCCTTGAGCTGAGGGTCTATGACATGAAGCGATATAAAATGACACTTTCCTATTTGATATTTCTTACATTCATTTTGGTAAACTTCAACCTAGAATAGTTCTCTTATCCATAAAAACTTCAGAGAATTGTTAGGATTTTAAACTTTAAGTGGTTCAAGTCCATAAAGGTTTTTTTTTTGTGTCACTAACAAGAACATTGACATATATTTCTTATGTCGAGACAAATTTTCTTTTATCAATACCATAGATTCTATAGGAAAGGTAAAGACTGTAGGTCTTCTCATAATATGTTTCATATCTCTTGGGACTTTTGTGGGTTGTGTACCACATATTTCTTCATGCTTGTTCTTTTTACTTCTCTTAAAGAATGTATCATATTAATTGTTTTTGTGCTATGTTTAAACTCATCCATTTTCTAAATCCTCTGCAAGAACTTCCCCTTTTTATGTTTGAGTATTTCATTGAAGATCCAAAAGAAAATGAGCACCGACCGGACATGTAATAGCTCCTTCTGGACTAAAGAGGAGGACAAAATCAATGAGAATACCTTAGCGATCTAATCTGAGGATAAAGATCTTTGTACAAAGATGGAAGAAACACTTCCTGGGAAATCGCGTGATGATATCATAAATCACTATAATATATTAATGGAAAATGTGGAACCCATCGATTCTGGACGTGTTCCATTACCTAATTACCCGGAAGTGCAAAGCTATTCCAACCAGAATTCAAGAGGTAGAATGGCGAAGAGGGGCTTCTTGGACAGAATTGAAACACAGGTGGGCTTCCAGTATAGTTTTTGACGATGGGATTAATCATCTGAATTTTTGTTATAATGGTGATTTTATTTTGGGAGGGTGAGTGAGTAGGATGTGCTGGTTCTTATTATTGTTATCGGTAATGTTAGACAGTGCACACAAAAGACAATAAAAATGCTTATGGCATCATACCTTTTGGCTTTGGTCTTTATAAGACGTAGTTTGTGGCTTTGTGGATGAACATTAAATATGATAATAACTTGTTTCTCTCTCTTTCCTGCGGTAAAGAATGGATCTTGGGCCTAACTCAACCTCAAAAGCTTGCTCTGTAAACTTCTATACAATTGTTTTCTATAATTATCATCAAAGGCAAAACCATGATTCGATACACCTCTATCCTTCATCCCTCCTCCATGCAGCTTCAATTTTCAATTGATTTGAGACGGTAATCAGTCCTTCTAAAGAAGAAACTCCGAGTTCTCGTAATACGGATTCGCCTTTGGTGTCCTCTTCTCCCTCTCCACATATTCCCCAACAACATTGTTATTTTTTACAACAGCAGAAAGACACGGTGGTTGATATGGCCTTGAATGAAATGGTCTTGGTTGACTATATTTCACTCACACTACAGGCCAATTTTTTATCACATTATCCTCACGTAAATATTCTTGACAACTATGCGAGATAATTCCACGGTTAGGAACACCAACAAAAATCCTACCTCTTTCATTATTACCACTATTAATCAGATTCTACTGCACCTACTCCTGCACCATATCTTCAATCATGTTCACATAGCTTTTAACCTGATAAATCTCGCCTTCTAACGTCCTTCTAATCTCTCTAATATTCTCAATATTCATATTCCCTCAACTTAAACTAATCCTAACCCTATCATCTACTCTAGTAATCAAAGGTCTAACAATCTCATTATCCACCTCCGTCTCACCACCATCGCCTCCTTCATTTCCAACGTCCATCCCAGCACTATGAAATAAGGGCCGCGATAGTGGTTGGATGGACGTTGGAAATGAAAGAGGCGATGGTGGTGGGACAGAGGTAGATAATGAGATTGTTAGACCATTGATTACGAGAGTAGATGA
>NW_025852623.1:135545-149312 GCF_002878395.1 Capsicum annuum | reverse complement strand
TACGAGAGTAGATGATAGGGTTAGGGTTAGTTTAAGTGGAGGGAATTTGAATATGTAGAATATTAAAGAGACTAGAAGGATGTTAGAAGGCGAGATTTATCAGGTTAGGAATTGTGTGAACATGATTGAAAATATGGTGCAGGAGCAGGAGTAGTTGAATCTGATTAATAGTGGTAATAATGACAGAGGTAGGATTTTTGTTGGTGTTCCTGATGGTTGAATTATCTAGCTTGGTTTTGTGTTGATGCTGCAACATCGGAACTACCCAGTGAACAACCATGTACTGCTACTAACAGTGGAGCTTACAGTTATTGTTCGTTCTGTAAATACTCCCCTTCTTGATCTGCTTTGATATACTTTTCCTTGACCCGAGGGTCTATGACATGAAGGGATATGAAATGACACTTTCTTATTTTATATTTCTTACATTCATCTTGTTAAACTTCTTCCTAGAAAAGTACTCTTATCCATACAAACATAAGAGGATTGTTAGGATTTAAACTTAAAAGTAGTTCAAGGCCATAAATTTTTTTTTATTTTTTTGCGTCACTAACAAGAACATTGGCATATACTTCTTATGTAGAGACAAATAGTTTTTAACTTTGTATTCTTCTTTATTTTATCAATACCATAGATTCTATGGGAAAGGTAAAGAATGTAGGTCTTCTCATAATATGTTTCACATCTCTTGGTACTTTTGTGGGTGGTGTACCACATGTATCTTAATTTTGTTCTTTTTACTTCTCTTAAAGAATGAATCATATTAATTGTTTTTGTGATATGTTTAAACTTTCCGTTTTCTAAATCCTCTGCAAGAGCTTCCCCTTTTCATGTTCGAGTCTTTCCTTGTGAGCACCGACCGGACATGTGATAGATCCTTCTAGGCTAAAGAGGAGGATAAAATCCATGAGAATACCTTAGCGATCTACTCTGAGGATAAAGATCTTTTTACAAAGATGGAAGAAGCACTTCTTGGGAAATCGCATGATGATATCATAAATCACTATAATATATTAATTGATGATGTGGAACCCATCAATTCTGGACGTTCTCAATCACCTAATTACCTGGAACTGCATAGCGATTCCAACCAGAATTCAAGAGGTAGAATGGCGAATAGGGGCTTCTTGGACAGAATTGAAACACAGGTGGGCTTCCTGTACAGTTTTTGATGATAGGATTAATCATCTGAATTTATGTTTACAATAGTGATTTTATTTTGGGAGGGCGAGTGGGTAGGATGTGCTGGTTCTTATTATTGTTATCAGTAATATTAGACAGTGCACACAAAAGGCAATAATAATGCATATGGCATCATACCTTTTGGCTTTGGGCTTTGTAAGACGTAGTGTATGGTTTCGTTGATCAACTTTAAAGAAGATAACAACTTGTTTCCCTCTTTCCTTCTGTAAAGAATGGATCTTGGGCCTAAATCAACCTCAAAACCTTGCTCAGTAAACTTCTATACAATTGTTTTCTATAATTATTATCAAAGGCCAAACTATGGTTCAATGCACCTCTATCCTTCTTCCCTCCTACAGTCGGCTTCAATTTTCTATTGATTTCAGACGGTAATCTATCCATCTCAAGTACAAACTCTGAGTTCTTGTAATACGGATTCGCCTTTGGTAACCTCTTCTCCCTCTCCACATATTCACCAACCGCATTGTTATTGTTTACAACAGCCGAAAGTGTAACACCCCATACTTTCAGACTTGAACGTAAATTGTCATTTCTACTTGTACACATTTCAAAAACCATAAATCTATTGTGAATATAGTGTTTTAATCAACTATTTGGTGTATAAATCTAGTTGAGCATGAATTGAGATCATAGAGGTCCCCTAACTCAAGGACGAGTTGAAAGCTTTTCCATCGATTGAGTTTTAGTAAGCGTCAAAACTTGGGTAAACTTCAATCGGTGATTACTCATTGTATATATTGAATTAGAGCGCCTACTATATATCAAATGAAAGGCCTTCGAATTATCTTTCCAACGATTCCAATTTCGCAAAAATCCGACACCCGAGGAAGAAGTTATGGCTTTGCAAAATAGAGTGTATCGTACAGCATAAGGTGTGCGACGCACACCCTAACTTATGCCATAAGGTGTCCGACGCACAACCTAATGTGTGCGATAAAGAGTGCGCCACAGAACCTATATTATGTGATAAGGTGTGCGCCGCATACATTAATACTCAAGTGACTTAAACACTCTGTTTTTGGAGCAAAATGGTCCTTTTCCCGCCCTTATTTAGCCATAAACACGAAATTCAGTCCCTAAATACCCCAAAATACACCTTCATTCATCAAAATTGCTCAAGAAATCTCCTTAGGGTTTCAAAATAAAAACCCAAGAAACTCAAGATTCAACCGTGGGTTTTTGAAACTAATTGCATAGTTGGAATTCCCAGAATGTAGGCTTGAAGAAACACCTATCATCTTCGCATATAGAGGTACGTGGGGTTATCCTAAAATCTCGTGGTCCTTTAAATTCATGTTTTACAATGGGGGTTTTGAAACTACGAATATAATCATATTTTGAACGTTTCTATAATATTGATTCGGTCTTTAGGCCTATTTCCGAAGTGATTTGACATATTATATATGTATATGCATGTGTTTCGAAAAGGTGTTAATTTGAGAGCATGAATTATATGGAATCGCTCTTTTGATGTGGATTTATTTTAAATGTTCATATGATGTAAATTGTTTGAAAACATCATGAAAAACATAACAAATAATATTTTGAGAATTGATAAGATTTTGACTTGAAAACGAGAGGGCTATTTGTGTTGAAACATATTGAATACAATGATTGAATGAGAAGAATGATGTGATATTGATGGCTTGCAAGTCGGGTATGACGATACCCTATAGAATATGATATGTGATTGAATAAGATGAAATTTGAATGCATTGATTTTACATGAGATAGGTGGATGTCCGAAGAAGGCGTTTGGGTGTAAGGGCTCATCGCTGGAAACCGTGTTTCCCGAAATGGGAATTTGGTACCCTGCTTTGTGATCTTGTGTACCTGACTTTATGTCATTCCCAAGTTGGGACTATGGTTAGGAGCCCTGCTTTGTGATCTTATGCACTACCATTGGGTCAAGACACCCTGCTGTGTGATCTTGTGTGTCTTCCCCTCACTTATACGATAATCTCGACGGCAACCGAGGTTTGACAGTTGGTGTAAATATGATATGTAGGGTATTCCACCTAGCTCAGCTGCATTACATTGTTGTTGAAAAATTATTACATTTTGCCCATGTGTTTTCAAATGATTGGATATGAAACTACTTTATAATGGCTCTCACCTATATTTTGCAAAATATTATATTTTGTTTGGATTTCTCTGCGTACCAGTACTTTTTTCTTGACCCTTTCTCTCCCACGTTCGGAGGCACAGTTTAGGGGTCAGATAATAAGTAGATTCTCAGGCGAAATTGCAGAGTCACTTGGTGAGCCTTCTATATTCCAGAAGGCCTGGCAGTTTCATTTATCATTTAGTAGTTTTGGGTCTACTGGGGGCCTTGTCCCAGTTTTCAGATAGATATTTATTTCAGTCATATAGTAGAGATTTCGCAGACATTATATAGATGTTGTGTTGAGATTGTGGGACATTATTCCCCGTTATTGATTTCATATGATTCTTGACCATGTTTCCATAATATTATTTATCTTTTACATTTCTTTTATAATATGAGTTATGTGCATGATTATCAGAAAAATAGGGGTGTTTCGGGCCTTCATGGTTTGGAATGCTCATCATGGCCAGGGCCTCGGTTTGGGTCGTGACAAACTTGGTATCAAAACACGGTTCATGGTCCCAGGGTATCTGTGAAATCTTGTCGGGTAGAGTCTTATTTATGGGTGTATAGAACGCCACACTTATAAGCAGGAGGCTACTAGGCATTTAGGAATATCTCTATTTCTTTATGTTCTAGTTCGTGCAATAGAGTCAGAATGTTCCTCTTTCATACTGTTAGTCGTGCTATGGTGTCGCCCATACGAAATTAAAAATTTATCCCAAATTCTTTCCTTACTCTAATGTCCTCAGATATGTATCATTATTGAGGTGATTCAAGTGCAGAAGTGTAGAATCTAAATGTTATGGTCCTTTCTGATTGATCCATGTAAGATTTAAAATTTGTGCAGGGACTTGAGAAGAGTCCGTTAGTGCTTCAATGTGTATTGATTCCGATGTAAACATTGATCCTGGTGGAATCATGCTTTTCATCTTGAGGTATTAATTGCATTTAGTTCCCTTCAAATTTATGTTACAAATGTCTTGCTTTAGGGGGAATGATGTGCAATAGAATGTTGGAACTGTATTTCCACCCGAATAGTAGTATGAGTTAAAGTATTGTTGTCATGGCCTATTGGTAATGAAATTAAACCAAGAAGTTGGTGATGTGAAGTGACAAAGTTAGAAGTTAGAGTGAGGGTGACTTTTGTGTAAATAAATATTTCAATTAAATAACTGATGTTTGGGGATGATTTACCCCTTTATAGTGATAAACAAATGTGGTAACTAGTAGTATGTGTGGATGGTATGGTAGTCCGTGGAGGAAGTGTTTTACTCCGATTTTATTTATACAGAGTAAGATATGTATTCTTAGTTCATTGGATATTGCGTATTAAATTTCTATCTCATATAATCTTGTCATCAAGGTGTTGTTGAAATAAATAAAGTCTAGTGAAGCCGTGTGGGGCTCTTTTGATTCACTAGCATAGTTGACTTGTCATACATCTCATTTTCTCATTTAAAATAAAAAATCAAAGTCTAGTGAAGCCATGTGAGGCCTATTTCGATTCACTAGCAACTTGTTTTCCAACTTGTTGTTCTTGTGTTGGTTTAATATATGTATAGCTGAATCTGTTTGCATGAGATTGAGTTGGTAAATAGGTGATTCGTCCTTGTGTGTGATTGAGTTGCATGAGATTTGTTGGTTGCTTAAAGTGTGAAATGACTATATTAGCCGGTAAGTTATAATTATAGACTCATGGTTGTTGTGGATATTGAAGGTAGTCTAAATGTATGATTGAGTAAGTATGTATGAGGTGATAAATCCATATAAGTAGATAGGATTGTATGGTGTTATAATATCAGATAAAGGTTATCATGGCTGTTATGTGACTTTACCCCTTGACTTTTTTTTTGTTGGTAGTTGTAAACTAGTACTACTTGTGAGAAAAGTATGTAGTAGATTTTTGAGGTGTTTGGGTAGAATATCCCAATTTGATGGACTAGTCTATTATGTTGCATTCTTTGGTGGTGATAGATGATTGGTACTGGACTATAAGCTTGAATTTAATGTAGGATGCGGATGTAAGAATAGTGGCAAGAGATTGATGACGCATGTTTTGTAGGATTAAATTAGTAGGCTTGATGTGTTGAAATAGTACGTGCTAATGGATTATGATAAGGAAAAACCGCAAGGTCATGATCGATTATTGTGGTTGTGAAGTTCTAGCGTACTAGTGTTTCTTGATGTTTATTTCATAGTTTCCAAGTGAGAATTATGTGTAAGGATGGGTTGTAAATCATGTTTAGCACTAGACATTAAGTTTTCACAGTTGATGGCCATTAAGGTGGTTGTGATGATTGCTTGGGTAATGATGCCAGTTTAATAAGAAGTGATCTAATAGGCTTGAACAGTGTACGCAAGAGATTAAGTTTATTTGATTCGTAGTGAAGTATGATGCTGTATGTATGTTGTAGAAATACGCCAAGGTGATATAAGGTTGCGGTATTTTTCTAAGGCTATTACATGATTTGTATGGCTAGTGTACCGTTGAGTTGCTAGATGGAAAAAGACTAGTTAGAGGGTATATGGTGTTCTAGATAGCCAAGTTAAGGAGCTTTGATTTATAGTGTTGAGCCTTTTTATATGATCTTGATTCTCATGATAGAGAGATATAAGTTTGGAGTAGTAATATTAGTATGCTATGACGGAAGTAGTATTGTTCGTCAAAGGCTCGGTGATATCCATGTTAAGCATTAGAAGCTAAGTTTGAGCTTTCTTTTGAAGATTCGAAGTTAGTAAGTGTGCTAGTATTATACTATGACTATTGGGGCTATCGAAATATAGAGTGTATCTTAGGAGGTAGTATTAGCAGTGGGCTTTCCACTTTCATGTGTGGTCTTTTGGGTTAAGTTCTATTAATTTTGCGTATTGTCATATTTCAGACCCCAGAGTGTAGTGAGTGCAGTGAGTGCAGTTAAGTGTAAAGTCTTGTAAGGGATCTCCCAAAATTAATACGATGGCTTAAAGCCAAGGGGGAGATGATAGAACACGTAACCAAGTTCGGCTCTCAGATTCTGGTAGTGATGCCAGTATGATATAAAACATCAGAAAGTGAGGGTGAGACTCAACCCATTCCAGTCTCAGTATTTTTCAATTATCCTAATACCTACTCATACCTCACGTTTCAGTTCCTTGATCATAGTTCGTGTTCATGTATATGATAGAAAATCATGTGCTCTTCCAGATTCCTAAATGAGGAGTTCCAGTTTATTCAGTAGTCGGAATCACATTCCATATGTTATGAACTCCAAGTTGAGGTCATACAGCTCATGAATCATGTACTCACACTTTATAGTATGCTTCTTTTAGATAAGACCATAAGTGTGAAGTAAGATCTGGGGCCAATTTTTTGATATATGTGATGGTTAGTGGAAATTTGTGTGTGTATGTTCTTGTGGTAGCGTATGGGAGTTATATTGACAATGGTTTAGAGACTATGTGAAATATGTATTTACGGGTGTTTTCCTTGAAGTTCATATGAGGTTATAAATATAGGCTTGAATGACGTGTTGGGATTTTAGTGAAGGGACACAATATGCTCTAGTAAATCCATAGTAAGAGTTCAGAGCTGGTCATTGAAGTGGTAAGGCACGTTATGCTTAGGTTGTGATCTCTAAAGAGGATACAGAAGACTGAATCATATGGTTTAGACTAGTATCGTGGTGTGGCATGTTGTATTTTGTGATTTAAAATTAGGCTTGATCACTGTGAAAGGATTTAAGCTACTTTATACACTAGTAGAAAGAATTATAAGGATTATAACTTGAATCAATGAGTAGGGTAATTAAGGAGAATAGTAAGTTAAGGGATACTCTAGAAGTGTAATAAGCTTGAAAGTAAGAAGTCGCATTGACTAAGGCCTGGTAATTCTATCCCGATTTATGAGTTACATGTCTATATTCCAAACTACAGAGTAGTGTAAATGTTGTGATTTCCTCAGTTGGATGTCTCATGTAATCCATACCTAAGATTCGTGGCTCCCTATTAATGCTACAACTTCTTAAGAGAGAGTATTGAAGAGATACTCTAGATTGAGTATAAGTTGCTAGTATAGTTCAGTCTATGTGGCCAGCAAATCAGTTTAGCAGTCAGATTTGCATGAATTGTTTTCTCGTCTCTTTATTTAATCATGCTACCCAAAATCTTAGATATGCTACTATTCTAAGATAGAGTATACTAGTATTTGCGAGTATAGCTCAATTCATGCGTCATGTACTAGATTCAGATTCCAGATGTTCAGATATGATTAAATTTGTAGGTGCCTAGTGCATCGCCTCAGTTTTCTGAGCATCTTAGTGAATTGAGCATTCAGAGAGGGACATAGGGTCCCAAGGGGGAGATACCCCATTCAGTTGCATGCATAGATTCTTATTACAAGCTCCGCACCAGTTATCATTGCATATTCAGTCATACGTTCATATGTCAGTTTAGTCAGATATGCATGTCCAATAGAAAAAGTTTAGCTTATCAGTGTATTCAGTTCTGCGTTCATGTGAACAACTTAATAACAAATCCATGCATCAGGTATGCATGTTCATTATGAGAACTCATCTTATGACGAGCTTCAGTCGTGTGTTCCATGCATCAGATATGCATGTCCAATATAAGAATTCATAATATCAGTAGTTCCAGCCATATGGCCATGTTTCAGATCAGTGTATTCTCTATTAGAGGACATGTCGTGTCCGTGTTATTCCATACCTTTAAGGCTTCAACAAGTTCCTACCCATCATTCGAGGACGAATAATTCCAAGGGGGAGATAATATAACACCCCATACTTTCAGACTTGAACGTAAATTGTCATTTCTAGTTGTACACATTCCAAAAATCATAAATCTATTGTGAATATAGTGTTTTAATCAACTATGTGGTGTATAAATCTAGTTGAACATGAATTGAGATCATAGAGGTCCCCTAACTGAATGACAAGTTGAAAGCTTTTCCATCGATTGAGTTTTAGTAAGCGTCAAAACTTGGGTCAAATTGAATCAGCCATTACACTTTGTATATATTTAATTAGAGTGCATACTATATATCAAATGAAAGGCCTTCAAATTATCTTTCCAATGATACCAATCTCGCAAAAATCCAACACCCGAGGAAGAAGTTATGGCTTTGCAAAGTGGAGTGTGTCGTACAGCATAAGGTGTGCGACGCACACCCTAACTTATGCCATAAGGTGTGCGACGCACAACCTAATGTGTGCAATAAAGAGTGCACCGCACAACCTATATTATGAGATAAGGTGTGCGCCACATACATTACTACTACTGTGACTTAAACACTCCGTTTTTGGGGAAAAAATGGTCCTTTTCCCACCCTTATTTAGCCATAAACACGAAATTCAGTCCCCAAATACCCTAAAATACACCTTTATTCATCAAAATTGCTCAAGAACTCTCCTTAAGGTATCAAAATAAAAACCCAAGAAACTCAAGATTCAACCGTGGGTTTTTGAAACTAATTGCATATTTGGAATCCTCAGAACGTAGGCTTGAAGAAACACCTATCATCTTCGCATATAGAGGTACGTGGGGTTATCCTAAAATCTCATGGGCCTTTAAATTCATGTTTTACAATGGGTGTTTTTAAACTACGAATATAATCATGTTTTGAACGTTTCTGTACTATTGATTTGGTCTTTAGGCCTATTTATGAGGTGTTTTGACATATTATATATGTATATGCATGTATTTCGAAAAGTTGTTAATTTGAGAGCATGAATTATATGAAATCCCTCTCTTGATGTGAATTTGTTTTAAATGTTCATATGATGTAAATTGTCTGAAAAAATCTTGAAAAGCATGACATGAAATGTTTTGAGAATTGATATGATTTTTACTTTAAAATGAGTGGGCTATTTGTATTGAAACATGTTGAATACAATGGTTGAATGAGAATAATGATGTGATATTGATGGCTTGCAATTCGGGTATGACGATACCCTATAGAATATGATATGTGATAGAATCAGATGAAATTTGAATGCATTGATTTTACATAAGATAGGTGGATGCCCGAAGAAGGCGTTTGAGTGTAAGGGTTCATCGCTGGAAACCTTGTTTGCCGACATGGGAATTTGTTACCCTACTTTGTGATCTTGCGTACCTGACTTTATGTCATTCCCAAGTTAGGACTATGGTTAAGAGCCTTGCTTTGTGATCTTATGCACTACCATTGGGTCCAGACACCCTATTGTGTGATCTTGTATGTCTCCCTCTCACTTATACTCTAATCTCGATGGCAGCTGATGTTTGGCAGTTGGTGTAATGTGATATGTAGGGTATTCCACCTAGCTCAACTACATTACATTGTTGTTGAAAAATTATTACATTTTGCCCATGTGTTTTCAAATGATTGGATATGAAACTGCTTTATAATGGCTCTCACCTTTATTTTGCAAAAATATTATATTTTTGTTTTGATTTCTCTGCGTGCTACTTTTGTATTGACCCCCTTCCCTCCCAGGTTCGGAGGCACAGTCTAGGGGTCCAGATAATCGGTAGATTCTCAGGCAGAATTGCAGAGTCACTTGGTGAGCCTTTTATATTCCGAAAGTCCTGATTGTTTGGCAGTTTCATTTATCATTTAGTAGTTTTGGATCTACTGGGGGCCTTGTCCTAATTTTAAGATAGATATTTGTTTCAGTCATGTAGTAGAGATTTCGCAGACGTTATAAAGATGTTGTGTTGAGACTGTGGGACATTATTCCCCGTTATTGATTTCATATGATTCTTGACCATGTTTTCATAATATTGTTTATCTTCTGCAATTCTTTTATCATATGAGTTATGTGCATGATTATCAGACAAATAGGGGTGTTTCAGTCCTTCATAGTTTGGAATGCTCGTCACGGTCAGGGCCCTAGTTCGGGTCGTGACAGAAAGACTGGGTGGTTGATATGCCCTTGAATGAAATGTTCTTTGTTGACTATATTTCACTCGCACTACAGACCTAGTTTTTATCACTTAATCCCCACCTAAATATTCTTTATGACTATGCGAGATAATTCCATCATCAGGAACACTAACAAAAATCCCACCTCTGTTATTATTACCACTATTAATCAGATTCAACTTTACCTACTCCTGATCCATATCTTTAATCCTCTTCACATAACTCCTAACTTGAGAAAGCTCGCCTTCTAAGGTCCTTCTAATCTCTTTAATCTTCTAAAAATTCAAATTTCCTCCAATTAAACTAATCCTAACCCTATCATCAACTCTAGTAATCAACTACCTAACAATATTATTTTCCACCTCCATCCCACCACCATCGATCCTTTATTTCCCATGTCCATCCCAACACTATCACGACCCTCATTTCAAAAATCTGTCCTACCACCATCACCACCTTCATTTTCAAAAATGTCCTACCAATATATCTGCCCTTATTTCCAATATTTGTCCTACCACCATCACGACACTCATTTCAAAAATATATCCCACCCCACGATGGTAGTGGGATAGATGTTGGAAATAAAGGCCTAGATGATGGTGAGACAATTGTTGAAAATGAAGGTGGTGGGAAAATTTTATGAACTTAAGGACTCGATAGTGGTTGAACGGATGTTGGAAATGAAGTAGGCGGTGGTGGTGGGATGGAGGTGGATACCATTGATTACTAGAGTAGATGATAGGGTTAGGGTTAGTATAAGTGGAGGGAATTTAAATATTGAGAAGATTAGGGATACTAGAAGGACGATAGAAGGTGATCTTTATTAGGGTAGGAGTTGTGTGAAGAGTATTGAAGATATGGCACACGAGTAGGTGTAGTTGAATCCGATAACTAGTGGTAATAATGGAAAAGGTAGGATTTTTGTTGGTGTTCCTGATGGTGAAATTATCTCGCATAGTCGTCAAGAATATTTAGGTGGTGATAATGTGATCGAAAATAGGTCATAAGTCCGACTGAAATATAGTGAACCAAGACTATTTAATCCAAGGCAATCTCAACCACCTACTCTCTTTGTTGTTGTAAACAATATTAATGTGGTTGGTGAATATGTGGAGAGGGAGAAGTGGACACTAAAGGAAAATCTATTTTTCATGAACTCGGAGTTTCTTCTTGAGAAGGACAGATTACCATCTGAAATCAATAAAAAATTGAAGACGAATGGAGAAGGGATGAAGGATAGAAGTGTATCGAACCATGATTTTGCCTTTGATGATAATTATAGAAAACAACTATATAAAAGTTGTACTGACCTAGCTTTTGAGCTTGAGTTAGGCCCAAGATCTATTCTTTATATGGTATCAGAGCCAGACCCACCCAATTCATTTATTTCCGATGTTGGGTCCCAATCTTATATTGTCCACACTCTAGTTAACCAGTCCTGGGCGTGTAGGGCCCTTGGTCTCTTTATATAGACTTGGTCAATCCTCCCCTCATGAGCTAGCTTTTGAGGTTAAGTTAGAACCAAGATCCATTCTTTCCATGGTATTAAAGCTAGAACCCACCTAATCTTTGTTCCCCGATGTTGGTCAACCGTATTATGTTGTCCATGCTTTAGTAGAGAAGGCCTGGGTATTCCAGGGAGTGTTAATTATCCCACATCGGAAAAGGGATGGGTAATTAGTTTCCTCATATGGACTTGGGCAATCCTTTCCTCATGAGCTAGGTTTTGAGGTTGAGTTAGACCCAAGATCAATTGTTTATCACATTCAATAGGTCCTTTCTCCGTGGCTAAGATAAATATGGAAAAGGTCACTAGAAAAGTATATCTAGGAATTGTGTGATAACAATAACACCTATGCAGGTGGGTAGCCATGCCCAAAAGTACTTCAAGCATCTTGAAGTTGTTCCCAAGGAGAATAGAAGAGAAAACATTGTCGATATAATTAGTGCAAATGCTGAAGCCGCAGGAACTTTACAAGTAGTGCTAAGTACTAAGAATGAGAGCACACTTCCTCAAGAAAGCATCAATGCTGAGCATACCATAACAGTTGCTGAAGGAGAGTCCGCAGGCCATGGTAGTCTTGTATCCTAATATGAGCAAAGATAAATAAGGAAAAGGTCACTATAAAGTATATCTAGGAACTGCTTGATAACAAGAACACCAATGCAGGTGGCTAGCCATGCCCAAAAGTACTTTAAGAATCTCAAATCCATTCCCAAGGCGAAGAGAAGAGAAACCATTCTTGATATAATTAGCGCAGATGCTGAAGCCACAAGAAATTCACAAGTAGTGCTAAGTTCTAAGAGTGAGAGAACACTTTCTCAAGAAAGCATCAATGTTGAGCAGACTATAACAGTTGGTGAAGGAGAGTCCGCAGGCCACGGTAGTGTTGTATCCTGAAATGAATGTTGATTTGATATTCCCATTATGATATAATCATGGTGGACGAGGACGCAAACTGAAACTGCAGTTCATGTTGATGCTGGAAGTTACCTATTTTCCCGCAAACAATCATGTACTATTTATACCGCTGGAACTTCCTAAGAACAAATGCGTTTGGACATTATTCTTCTTTCTTTTGGGAGGATCACAAATATTGTCAAGCACTAAATATGAGAGCATTGTCGCCTCGATAATGCGCCACTGCTGGGAATATGATAGAAGTTACTAAGGGTTATTCTTCTGGCAATAATCCTATGTGATCATGAGTACATATTCAACTCATCATTAGGCATTGATGACATGTTTATGGAGCAGGAGGATTTTAATGAAGCTGGGTTTGTGTTGATGCTGCAACATTTCTATTACCTAGAGAACAACCATGTATTGCTACTAGACGTAGTGTGTGGTTTTGTGGATCAACTTTAAAGATGATAATAACTTGTTTCCCTCTCTTTCCTGCTGTAAATAATGGATCTTGGGCCTAACTTAACCACAAAATCTTACCCATTAAACTTCTATACAATTGTTTTCTATAATTATCGTCAAAGGCCAAACCACTGTTCGATACACCTCTATCCTTCATCCTTCCAACATTCGGCTTTAATTTTCTATTGATTTCAGATGTTAATCTATCCTACTCTAGAATAAACTCCGAGTTATTGTAATATGGATTCACCTTTGGTATCTCTTTTCCCTCTCCAAATATTCACCAACCGCATTGTTATTGTTTACAACAGCAGAAAAACTGGTGGTTTATATGACCTCGAATGAAATGGTCTTGGTTGACTACATTTCGCTCGCACTGTAAACCTATTTTTGATCACATTATCCCCACCTAAATAATCTTGATAAATACGCGAGATTATTCCACCATCAGGAACACCAATAAAAATCCTACCTCTATCATTATGACCACTATTAATTGGATTCAACTACACCTGCTTCTGTGCCATATCTTTAATTCTCTTCAACAACTCCTAACCTGAGAAAGCTCGCCTTCTAACGACCTTCTAGTCTCACTAATCTTCTCAAAATTCAAATTTCCTCCTCTTAAACTAATCCTAATCCTATCATCTACTCTAGTAATCAATGGTCTAACAATCTCATTATCTA
>NW_025852623.1:83133-132545 GCF_002878395.1 Capsicum annuum | reverse complement strand
GAGTAGTCGTCAAGAATATTTAGGTGGTGATAATGTGATTGAAAATAGGTCTGTAGTCCGAGTGAAATATATTCAACCAAGACCATTTAATCCAAGGCTATATCAATCACCTAGTCTTTTTGTTGTTATAAACAATAATAATGCGGTTGGTTAATATGTGGAGAGGGAGAAGAGGACACCAAAGGAAAATCCTTTTTTACATGAACTCAGAGTATCTTCTTGAGAAGGATAGATTACCATCTGAAATCAATAGAAAATTTAAATCGAACAGTAGATGGAAGAAGGATAGAGGTGTATCAAACCATGGATTTTCCCTTGATGATAATTATAGAAAACAACTATATAAAAATTGTACTGAGTTAGCTTTTGAGGTTGATTTAGGCCCAAGATCCATTCTTTATATGGTTTTAGAGACTGACCCACCCAATTCATTTGTTCTAATGTTGGGCCCCCATCTTATATTATCCACACTCCAGTTGACCAGTCCTAGGTATGCTGGGTCCTTGGTCTCTTTATATGGACTTGGGCAATCCTCCCCTCATGAGCTAGCTTTTAAGGTTCAGTTAGACGCAAGATCCATTCTTTACATGGTATCAAATCTAGAACCCGCACAAATTTTTTTCCTCGATGTTAGGCCACTGTATTATATTGTCCACACTCTAGTTGACAAGACCTGGGCATGTGGGGAAGTGTTAAGTATCCCACATCGAAAAAGGGATGGGTAATTAGTCTCCTCATATGGACTTGTACAGTCCTATCCTCATGAGGTTTCATTTGAGGTTGAGTTAGGCTTAAGATCAATTCTTCATCACCTGCAATACTTCCTTTTTCTAATGCTAAGATAAATATAGAAGAGGTCACTAGAAAAGTATATCTAGGAACTGTGTATTACAAGAACACTAATGCAAGTGGCTAGCCATGCCCAAAAGTACATCAAGCATCTCGAAGACATTACCAAGGAGAAGAGAAAAGAAAGCATTCTCGATATAATTAGCACAGATGCTGAAGCCGCAGGAACTTCACAAGTAGTGATAAGCACTAAGAATGAGAGGACACTTCCTTAAGAAAGCATCATTGCTGAGCAGACCATAGCATTTGTTGAAGGAGAGTCAACAGGCCATGGTAGTCTTGTATCTTGATATGAATGCTGATTTTAAATTCACATTATGATTTAATCATGGACAAGGACGCAACTGAAACTGGATTTCATGTTGATGCTGGATGATCCCTATTTTCCCGCAAACAACTATGTACTGTTTGTACCTCTAGAACTTCCCTAGCACCAATATGTGAAGACATGATTGTATTTTCTTTTGGAAGATCACAAGTACTGTCAAGCACTAACAATGAGAGCATTGATTCCTCGATATTGCACCACTGCTGGGAATATGATAGAAATTACTGGGAGCGATTCCTCTGGCCATAATCCTAATGTGAATGATAAGTACACATTCAACACATCATTCGGTACTGATGACATGCTTATGGGGCAGGAAGATGTTAGTGAAGCTGGGTTTATGTAATGCCCCATATTTTGGGCTAGAATAAAAACCATGATTTCAATGCGTTGCTAATCCCAAAGCCATAAAATCTTATGGCAATACGGCATATTAATTATTGTGTAGCATGTGAATCCGCTCAAACTTGAATTTAGACCATAGAGGTCCTTCAACTCAAGGACGAGTTGAAGCTATTTCGATCGACTATGTTTTGGTAGACATTGTAAAGTCTGTCAGCTTCCATCGACCATAACTCTTTATGTATATTGAATTAGGAATCCCACTATGTGTCAAATGATAGGTATTCGAGTTAGCTTTCCAACAATACCAATTTTGCAAAAAATGCAACACCCGAGCAAGAAGTTATGACCCTTCAAATTGATAACTGATGCCTAATCAATCGCCCATGGCTACTAGAAAGCATAGGAGATAGGCTAGGTAGCGCCTATATGAACATAGACGATAGCCTAGGCGGCGCCTATGTAAACAAAGGTGATAGCTTAGGCGGAGCCTATGTGAAGATAGGCGAAGGGATAGGCGGCGCCTATGTGAAGATAGGTGATGGGATGGGCGGCGCCTATATAAGGAATTTTGGTGAATTAAACACTCCGTGTTAAGGACAAAGTGGTCTTTTTCCACTCTTACTTAGCCCTAAAACACGACATTTAGTTCCAAGGACCCCAAAATACTTATTCTTTCATCAAAAGTGCTCAAGAACTCTCCTTAGGGTTTCAATATAAAACCCAAATAGTTCAAGGTTTGACCGTACATTTTCAATGATAATTACATATTTGGAATCACCAATCCGCAAGATTCAAGAAACATCTATTATCTTTGGAAATAGAGGTACGTGGGGTTATCCAAAAATTTCATGGGTGTAGTCTTTATAAACATGCATGCTTTTAAATGGGGTTTTTTACTCAAATGCTAATATCTTGCTTTCAATATGATTTCTAAGTCGTTTTCTTTATGTCATTGGAATTGTTTGCCTATATACTTCAATGGTTGAAACAATGCATAGTGATTTGAGATTTTCCATGGAAATTTGATAAATATGAATGATAAATTGTTTTTGAATTCCCATGATAATGTTTTGATACTCCATATTATATTGTGATTAACAAAAGAGAGCATGAATTTGAAATAAATACTGTTCACCACTTGTAAATGATTAAGAACCTTGGTTTTTACATGATTATGCTTATGTGGATGTGATGTTGATGACTTGCAAGTCGGGTATGATGATACTCTACAGAATACAATATGCAATTGAATAAGATGAAATTTGAATGCATTGATTTTACATGATAAAGGTGGATGCCCGAAGAAGGCGTTTGACACACAAGCGGCTCATCGCTGGAAGAACGTGTTTGCCGACACGGAATATCGGTACCATGCTTTATGGTCTTGCGTACCTTATATTATATTATCCCAAATTAGGATTATGGTTAGGAGCCATGCTTTGTGCTCTTGTGCACTACCATATTTCATTTGGGTCGAGAAACCATGCTTTATGGTCTTGTGTGTCTTTCCCTCACTTATACTCTAATCTCAGTGGCAATCGAGGTTTGACGGTTGGTGTAAATTATGTAGGGTATTCCACCTATCTCAGTTGCATTTTATTATTGTTGAGAAAAACTATTGCATTACATCCATACGTTTTCAAATGATTTGATACGAAATTGCTTTATAATGGTTCTCAACTATATATTGTAAAAATATTATGTTTTGTTTTAATATCTCTGCGTGCCATTACTTTTGTGCTGACCCCCTTCCCTTTCCAACCTCTCAGGTTCAGAGGCCCAGTCTAGGGGTCAAGAGAATTAGTAGAACTTTCAGACAAAGCTATAGAGACAAGTGGTGAGCCTTTTATGTTTCGGAAAGTCTTATGTCCTGCAGTTCTTTTATCTTATATTCGTTTTGGGTCTGCTGGGGGCCTTGTCCCAGTTTTCAGATAGACATTGTTTCAATCAAATAGTAGAGATTTCGCAGACGATTTTAGAGATGTTGATTTAGATTGTGGGACACTATTCCCCATTTTCATTTCCATATGATTCTTGACCATGTTTCCGTTATATTGTGTTTCTTTTGCATTACTTTGATCACATGAATTATGTGCATGATTATCAGATAAATAGGGATGTTTCGGGCCTCCATGGCTTGAAATGCTCATCACGGCCAGGCCCTGGTTCGGGTCATGACAAACTTGGTATCAGAGCTCGATTCATGGTCCCAGGGTGTCTGCAAAATTGCGTCAGGTAGAGTCTTATTTATGGGTATGTAGCGCGCCACACTTATAACCAGGAGGATGCTAGGCATTTAGGGAATGTTTCCCTTCTTTGTGATTTAGTTCATGCTTTAGAGTCTGAAACTGTCCCCTAATCAATTATCACTTGTGTTTCAGAAACACACTTATGCCTCCACATTTTATTATCGATCAGAATGCTCAAGCAGATGAGGTCCATTCCGCCTATGGTATGCGGACCCATAATAGGGCTCACACTCTAGAATTTTTCCCTACTCTGGGAGTCCCTCCAGTCCCGACTAGTCCACTTCGGGCTCCGTAGACTAATGCCAACCGTCCCTCAACTGGTCAGGGAGATATTTCAAAAGCAGAATTCAGACGGTCTATTCACAACTGACACAGTTGGTAGCTAACCTGGCTCAACGATCAAAAGATATTGGGTCTGTATCTATTACCTTTGAGGCTACTAGAGTTGGACATTTCATGAAGATGAACGCACCTAAGTTCACTGGCACTAAGGTGGAGGAAGATCCATAGAAGTTCGTGGATGAGATGTAAAAGGTCTTTAAGGTGATGCATGTGGATGAGGTTGAAGGGGTGGAGCTAGCAACCTATTTAGTTTTATGCCGACTGGGAAGATAAAAAAGGTGAAAGTGCTTAGCCCATAGTTCGGGATGAATTTGTAGAAGCTGGCCTTGATCGATTCATTCCTTTGGAGTTGAGGGAGGCCAAAGCGTAAGAGTTTATGAATTTAAAGCAGGGCAGTATGAGTGTACAGGAGTACACTTACTAGCCCGCTATGCGCCAGAGTTGACTAGTAACATGAGGGCCCGGATGAGAAAATTCGCATCCGGCCTTACTGATTACCTGGTACTTGAGTGCCAAGGGGCTATGTCGAATAAGGAATTAGACATTGCTCAACTAACCGTTCATATCCTTCAAGTGGAAGAGAAGAAGAAAAAGATTGCTGAATCTAAAGGGAAGAACAGATAGGCTAAAAGAGCTAGATCTGCGGATCAGCACTAGAGTCAGCCGCAGAGTGGTAACTGGGGTAATAACTGGTCGAAGAAGAAGAAGTTTTGGAATAATGCATAGTCAGCAGCCATCGCCCCAACACCCAAACCACCGACAGACAAACAAACTCAGAGTTTTCAAACTCCTCAGGGGTCCAAATCTATAGGTACACAGTCTCAGGGCAGTGTGGCCCAGCAGCGGCGTACTCATCTGCAGTGTGAAGTTTGCAGAAGATCTAGGGAAGTGCTGGTTTGATGGGAGAAACTTCTTTACTTGTGGCTAAGTGGGTCACCTTCAGAGAGATTGTCCATCTGCTAGAGTAAATGTGGGGAGGGGGGCTAAGTCCAAAGCCGCCTTTACAGTTCCTTTTCCTAAGGGTGCCCCTTCAGCTGCAGGAAGCGGTTGCAACCGGTTATATTCTTTGACTAACTGCCAGGAGACGGAAGCTTTACCAGATGTGGTCACTTGTATGTTACGAATCTTTTCTCGTGATGTTTATGTATTGATTGATCCCGGGTCTTCTTTATCCTATGTGACCCTTTATGTGGATGTTGGTTTTAGGTTTGAGCCCAAAGTTATTGTAGAACCCTTCTCTGTTTCTACTCCTATAGGTGATTCTGTTTTTGCTAGAAGGGTATATAGAAATTGTGTCGTGTCTGTTCATAGTAGGAAAACTGTGGTAGACCTTATAGAACTGGATATGATAAATTCTGATGCAATCCTTGGGATGGACTGGCTCCATTCATTTTATGCCACCCTTGATTGTAGAAACCGAAAGGTAACTTTTTATTTCTCGATTGAGACACCAGTTATATGGGCAGGGAGTTCTGTGGAACCTAGAGGTCACTTTATCTCTTATCTTAGAACCCGTAAGCTTGTCTCCAAAGGGTTTATGTATCATCTAATCTGAGTAAAAGATTTAAAAGTTGGAAACATTCCTCTACAGTCAGTCCCTGTAGTGAATGAATTCCCAGAAGTCTTTCTCGAAAATCTCCCAGGGATACCTTCTGATAGGGAGATAGATTTTGGCATTGATGTGTTGCCAGACACTCGTCCTATTCCTATTCCGCCATATAGAATGGCTCCCGTGGAACTGAAGGAGTTAAAGGAACAACTTGCAGACCTCCTAGTCAAAGGCTTTATTCGTCCTAGTGTTTCCCCATGGGGTGCACCCGTGCTCTTCATACGAAAGAAGGATGGGACCCTTCGGATGTGCATAGACTACCGTCAGTTGAATAAGGTCACGATTAAAAAATAAATATCCTCTTCCTAGGATTGACGACCTTTTTGACCAGCTTCAGGGTGCCAAGTGCTTTTAAAAAATAGATCTTCGTTCGGGTTATCATCAGTTGAAAGTTAGGGAGTCAGACATACCCAAGACAGTATTCCGAACCTGATATGGTCACTACGAATTTCTAGTTATGTCCTTCGGGTTGACTAACGCCCCTGCAGCCTTCATGGACTTATGAATAGAGTGTTCCATCAGTTTCTTGACTTGTTTGTCATTGTATTTATTGTTGAAATTATGATCTATTCTAAGAGTAAAGAGGATCACGCCAATCACCTCCGAATTATCCTTCAGACCCTGAAGGATCATCAGCTGTATGCCAAATTTTCTAAGTGTGAATTCTTGATAGACGCTATTGCATTACTGGGGCATACTATGTCCAGTAACGAGATAAGAGTGGATCCCTAGAAAGTTGAAGCAGTGAGAAAATGGCCTAGAACCACGACTCCAATTGATATTCAGAGCTTCTTGGGTTTGGTGGGGTATTACAGAAGGTTCGTAGAGAGTTTTTCTTCCATAGCTACTCCGGTTACTAAACTGACTCAGAAAAAGATAAAGTTTGTGTGGTCTGACTTGTGTGAAAACAGTTTTGAGAAATTGAAGGACAAGCTGACTACTGCTCCTATTTTGACCCTTCCCAAGGGTGTAGATAATTTTGTGATTTATTGTGATGCGTCCCGTGTGTGACTTTATTGTGTATTGATGCAGCGTGGTAAGGTGATAGCTTATGCATCTAGGAACTTAAAGGTGCATGAGCGCAATTACCCCACTCATGACTTGGAGTTAGCAGCCGTGGTGTTTGTACTTAGAATCTGGAGGCACTATCTCTGTAGAGTGCATATTTATATTTATACTGACCATAAGAGTTTACAATATGTTTTCTCACAGAAAGAATTGAACCTCAGGCAGAGGCGTTGGATGGAGCTTTTGAAAGACTATGATATGAGCCTGCATTACCATACAGGGAAGGCAAATGTTGTAGCCGACGCGCTCAGCAGGTTGTCTATGGGCAGCCTTTCTCAGGTAGAAGAAGGAAAGAAAGAGATGATGAAAGATATTCACCGCTTTGTAAATGGTCCTTTTCCCACCCTTATTTAGCTATAAAAACGAAATTCAGTCCCCAAATACCCCAAAATACACATTTATTCATCAAAAATTGCTCAAGAACTCTCCTTAGGGTTTCAAAATAAAAACCCAAGAAACTCAAGATTCAACCGTGGATTTTTGGAACTAATTGTATATTTGGAATCCCCAGAATGTAGGCTTCAAGAAAAATCTACCATCTTCGCATATAGAGGTACGTGGGGTAATCCTAAAATCTCATGGGCCTTTAAATTCATGTTTTAAAATGGGGGTTTTGAAACTACGAATATAATCATGTTTTGAACGTTTCTATAATATTGATTTGGTCTTTAGGCCTATTTCTGAAGTGATTTGACATATTATATATGTATATGCATGTATTTTGAAAAGGTGTTAATTTGAGAGCATGAATTATATGAAATCCCTCTCTTGACATGAATTTGTTTTAAATGTTCATATGACGTAAATTGTTTGAAAACATATTGAAAAGCAAGACATGAAATGTTTTGAAAATTGATATGATTTTGACTTTAAAACGAGAGGGCTATTTATGTTGAAACATGTTGAATACAATGGTTGAATGAGAAGAATGATGTGATATTGATGGCTTGCAAGTCGGGTATGACGATACCCTATAGAATATGATATGTGATTGAATCAGATGAAATTTGAATGCATTGATTAATCATAAGATAGGTGGATGCCTGAAGAAGGCGTTTGAGTGTAAGGGCTCATCGCTGGAAACCGTGTTTGCCGAAATGGGAATTTGGTAACCTGATTTGTGATCTTGCGTACCTGACTTTATGTCATTCCCAAGTTGGAACTATGGTTAGGAACCCTGCTTTGTGATCTTGTGCACTACCATTGGGTCCAGACACCCTGTTGTGTGATCTTGTATGTCTCCCCCTCACTTATACTCTAATCTCGGCGGCAACCGAGGTTTGACAGTTGGTATAAATGTGATATGTAGGGTATTCCACCTAGCACAGGTGCATTACATTGTTGAAAAATTATTACATTTTGCCCATGTGTTTTCAAATGATTGGATATGAAACTACTTTATAATGGCTCTCACCTATATTTTGCAAAAATATTATATTTTTGTTTTGATTTCTCTGCGTACCAGTACTATTGTATTGGCCCCCTTTCCTCCTAGGTTTGGAGGCACAGTCTAGGGGTCCATATAATCTGTAGATTCTCAGGCAAAATTGCAGAGTCACTTGGTGAGCCTTCTATATTCCGGAAGGCCTGATTGTCTGGCAGTTTCATTTAGCATTTAATAGTTTTGGATCGACTAGGGGCCTTGTCCTAATTTTCAGATAGATATTTATTTCAGTCATGTAGTAGAGATTTTACAAATGTTATAGAGATGTTGTGTTGAGATTGTGGGACATTATTCCCTATTGTTGATTTCATATGATTCTTGACCATGTTTCCATAATATTGTTTATCTTCCACATTTCTTTTATCATATGAGTTATGTGCATGATTATCAGACAAACAGGGGTCTTTCAGTCCTTCATGGTTCAGAATGCTCGTCACGGCCAGGGACCCGGTTCGGGTCGTGGCAGAAAGACTAGGTGGTTGATATGGCCTTGAATGAAATGGTCTTTGTTGACTATATTTCACTCGCACTACAAACCTAGTTTATATCACATAATACCCACCTAAATATTCTTGATGACTATGCGAGATAACTCCACCATCAGGAATACCAACAAAAATCCCACCTCTGTTATTATTATAACTATTAATCGGATTCAACTTCACCTACTCCTGCTCCATATCTTTAATCCTCTTCACATAACTCCTATCTTAAGAAAGCTCGCCTTCTAAGGTCCTTCTAATCTTTTTAATCTTGTCAAAATTCAAATTTCCTCCAATTAAACTAATCCTAACCCTATCATCAACTCTAGTAATCAACTACCTAAGAATATCATTATCCACCTCCGTCCCACCACCATCGATCCTTCATTTTCCACGTCCGTACCAACACTATTGCAGCTCTCATTTCAAAAATCTATCCTACCACCATCACCACCTTCATTTTAAAAACGTCCTACCAATATATCGGCCCTTATTTCCAATATTTGTCCTACCACCATCACAACACTCATTTCAAAAATCTATCCTACCCCACGATGGTAGTGGGATAGATGTTGGAAATAAAGGCCTAGATGATGGTAAGACAATTGTTGAAAATGAAGGTGGTGGGAAAATTTTATGAACTTAAGGACTCGATAGTGGTTAAACGAACGTTGGAAATGAAGGAAGCGGTGGTGGTGGGATGGAGGTGGATAATGAGATTGTTAGACCATTGATTAATAAAGTAGATGATAGGTTTAGGGTTAGTATAAGTAGAGGGAATTTCAATATTGAGAAGATTAGGGATACTAGAAAGACGATAGAAGGCGATCTTTATTAGGGTAGGAGTTGTGTGAAGAGGATTGAAGATGGTACACCAGTAGGTATAGTTGAATCTGATAACTAGTGTTAATAATGGAAAAGGTAGGATTTTGTTGGTGTTCATGATGGTGGAATTATCTCGCGTAGTCGTCAATAATATTTAGGTGGTGATAATGTGATCGAAAATAGGTCATAAGTCCGACTGAAATATAGTGAACCAAGACTATTTAATCCAAGACAATATCAACCACCTACTCTCTTTGTTGTTGTAAACAATATTAATGTGGTTGGTGAATATGTGGAGAGGGAGAAGTAGACACCAAAGGCAAATCCATTTTACATGAACTCGGAGTTTCTTCTTGAGAAGGGCAGATTACCATCTGAAATCAATAAAAAATTAAAGACAAATGGAGAAGGGAAGAAGGATAGAGGTGTATCGAACCATGCTTTTGCCTTTGATGATAATTATAGAAAACAACTATATAAAAGTTGTACCGACCTAGATTTTGAGGTTGAGTTAGGGCCAAGATCCATTCTTTATATCTGATCAGAGCCAAACCCACCCAATTCATTTGTTTCCGATGTTGGGTCCCAATCTTATATTGTCCACACTCCAGTTGACCAGTCCTAGGCGTGCAGGGTCCTTGGTCTCTTTATATAGACTAGGTCAATCCTCCCCTTATGAGCTAGCTTTTGAGTTTGAGTTAGAACCAAGATCCATTCTTTGCATGGCAACAAAGCTAGAACCCACCTAATCTTTATTCCCTGATGTTGGTCCACCGTATTATGTTGTCGATGCTCTAGTAGATAAGGCCTGGGCATTCGGGGGAGTGTTAATTATCCCACATCGGAAAAGGGATGGGTAATTAGTTTCCTCATATGGACTTGGGAAATCCTCTCCTCATGAGCTGGGTTTTGAGGTTGAGTTAGGCCAAAGATCAATTTTTTATCACATTCAATAGGTCCTTTCTCCGGGGCTAAGATAAATATGGAAATGGTCACTAGAAAAGTATATCTAGGAACTGTGTGATAACAATAACACCAATGCAGGTGGCTAGCCATGCCCAAAAGTACTTCAAGTATCTTGAAGTTGTTCCCAAGGAGAATAGAAGAGAAAACATTATAGATAGAATTAGTGCAGATGCTGAAGCCACAAGAACTTCACAAGTAGTGCTAAGTACTAAGAATGAGAGCACACTTCCTCAATAAAGCATCAATGTGAGCATACCAAAACAGTTGCTGAAGGAGAGTCCACAGGCCATGGTAGTCTTGTATCCTGATATGAGCTAAGATAAATAAGGAAAAGGTCACTAGAAAAGTATATCTAGGAACTGTTTGATAACAAGAACACCAATGCAGGTGGCTAGCGATGCCCAAAAGTACTTAAAGAATCTTAAATACGTTCCCAAGGCGATGAGAAGAGAAACCATTCTTGATATAATTAGCGCAGATGCTGAAGCCACAGGAACTTTACAAGTAGTGCTAAGTACTAAGAATGAGAGAACACTTCCTCAAGAAAGCATCAATGCTGAGCAGACCATAACAGTTGGTGAAGGAGAGTTCGTAGGCCACGGTAGTCTTGTATCCTGAAATGAATGTTGATTTCATATTCACATTATGATATAACCATGGAGGATGAGGACGCAAATGAAACTGCATTTCATATTGATGCTGGAAGTTCCTTATTTTCCCGCAAACAACCATGTACTTTTTGTACCGCTGGAACTTCCCAAGAACAAATGTGTGAGAAAATGATTTTTATTTCTTTTGGTAGGATCACAAGTAGTGTCGAGCACTAACTATGAGAGCGTTGTCGCGTTGATAATACGCCACTGCTGGGAATATGATAGAAGTTGCTGGGGGCAATTCTTCTGGCAATAATCCAGTATGATCATGAGTACATATTTAACTCATCATTCGGCACTGATGACATATTTATGGAGTAGGAGGATGTTAATAAAGCTGGGTTTTGTGTTGATGCTGCAACATCTCTATTACCCATTGAACAACTATGTACTGCTACTAGACGTAGTGTGTGGTTTCGTGGATCAACTTTAAAGATGATAATAACTTGTTTCTCTCTCTTTCCTGCTGTAAATAATGGATCTTGGGCCTAAATCAACCTCAAAAGCTTGGCCAGTAAACTTCTATACAATTTTTTTCTATAATTATCATCAAAGGATAAACCATGGTTCGATACACCTCTATCATTCTTCCCTCCTACATTCGGCTTCAATTTTCTATTGATTTCAGACGGTAATCTATCCTTCTCAAGTAGAAACTCCGAGTTCTTGTAATATGGATTTGCCTTTGGTTACCTCTTTTCCCTCTCCAAATATTCACCAACCGCATTGTTATTGTTTACAACAGTAGAAAGACTAGTGGTTTATATGACCTTGAGTGAAATGGTCTTGGTTGAATATATTTCACTCGCACTGTAAACCTATTTTTGATCACATTATCCCCACCTAGATATTCTTAATGAATATTTGAGATTATTCCACCATCAGGAACATCAACAAAAATCCTACCTCTGTCATTAGGACCACTATTAATTGGATTCAACTGCACCTGATCCTACGCCATATCTTTATTCCTCTTCAACAACTCCTAGCCTGAGAAAGCTCGCCTTCTAACGTCCTTATAATCTCTCTAATCTTCTCAAAATTCAAATTTCCTCCTCTTAAACTAATCCTAACCCTATCATCTACTCTAGTAATCAATGGTCTAACAATCTCATTATCCACCTCCATCCCACCACCATAGCCTCCCTCATTTCCAATATTCATCCCAATACTATTGCGGCCCTTATTTCAAAAATCAGTTCCACCACCATCACCACATTCATTTTCAACAACCGTCCTACCAATATTTCAAAAATTTATCCCATCACCATCGTGGCCCTGATTTCCAAAATCTGTCCCACCCCGTGATGGTGGTGGGATAGATGTTGGAAATAAGGGTTGAGATGGTGGTGAGACAGTTGTTGAAAATGAAAATGGTGATGGTGGTGAGAAAATTTTTTGAAATGAGGGCCACAATAGTGGTGGAACGGCAGTTGGAAATAAAGAAGGTGGTGGTGGTGGGTCGGAGGTAGATAATGAAATTATTAGACCATTGATTACTAAAGTAGATGATAGGGTAACTGTTAGTTTAAGTGGAGGGAATTTTAATATTGAGAGGATTAGAGAAACTAGAAGGACGTCAACAGGTGATCTTTATTAGGCTAGGAGTTCGGTGAAGAGGATTGAAGATATGGCACATGAGCATGTGTAGTTGAATCCGATTAATAGTGGTAATAATGACAGAGGTAGGATTTTTGTTAGTTTTCCTGAAGGTTGAATTATCTAGAATAGTCGTCCAGAATATTTAGGCAGTGAAATGTGATTGAAAATAGTTCTGTAGTCCGAGTGAAATATATTCAACCAAGACTATTTAATCCAAGGCTATATCAACCACCTAGTCTTTTTGTTGTTATAAACAATAATAATGCGGTCAGTTAATAAGTGAAGAGGAAGAAGAGGACACCAAAGGAAAATCCTTTTTACATGAACTCGGAGTTTCTTCTTGAGAAGGACAGACTACCATCTGAAATCAATAGAAAATTGAAATAGAATGGAGGAGGGAAGAAGGATAGAGGTGTATCAAACCATGGTTTTGCCCTTGATGATAATTATAGAAAACAACTATATAAAAATTGTACTGAGTTAGCTTTTGAGGTTGAGTTAGGCCCAAGATCCATTCTTTATATGGTTTTAGAGACAGACCTACCCAATTTATTTTTTCTGATGTTTGGCCCCCATCTTATATTGTCCACACTCCAGTTGACCAGTCCTGGGTGTGCCGGGTCCTTGGTCTCTTTATATGGACTTGGGCAATCCTCCCCTCATGAGCTAGGTTTTAAGGTTGAGTTAGACCCAAGATCCATTCTTTACATGGTATCAAATCTAGAACCCGCACAAATTTTGTTCCTCAATGTTGGGCAACTGTATTATGTTGTCCACACTCTAGTTGACTAGACCTGGGCATGTGGGGCAGTGTTAAGTATCCTACATCAGAAAAGGGATGGGTAATTAGTCTCCTCATATGGACTTGTACAGTCCTATCCTCATGAGCTTCTTTTGAGGTTGAGTTAGGCTTAAGATTAATTCTTCATCATCTGCAATACGTCCTTTTTCTAGGGCTAAGATAAATATAGAAGAGGTCACTAGAAAAGTACATCTACGAACTGTGTATTACAAGAACACCAATGCACGTGGCTATCCATGCCCAAAAGTACATCAAGCATCTCGAAGACATTACCAAGGAGAAGAGAAGAGAAAGCATTCTCGATATAATTAGCACAGATGCTGAAGCCGCAGGAACTTCATAAATAGTGATATGCACTAAGAATGAGAGCACACTTCCTTAAGAAAGCATCAATGCTGAGAAAGCCATAGCAGTTGTTGAAGGAGAGTCAACAGGCCATGGTAGTCTTGTATCCTTATATGAATGCTGATTTTAAATTCACATTATGATATAATCATGGAGGACGAGGATGCAACTGAAACTAGATTTCACGTTGATGTTGGAAGATCCCTATTTTCCCGCAAACAACCATGTACTATTTGTACCTCTAGAACTTCCCTAGCACCAATATGTGAAGACATGATTATGTTTTCTTTTGGAAGGATCACAAGTACTGTCAAGCACTAACAATGAGAGCATTGATTCCTCGATAATGCACCACTGCTGGGAATATGATAGAAATTGCTGGAGGCAATTCCTTTGTCCATAATCCTAATGTGAATGATGAGTACATATTCAACTCATCATTCGGCACTAATGACATGCTTATGGGGAAGGAAGATGTTAATAAAGCTGGGTTTATGTAGCGCCCCGCATTTTGGTCTAGAATAAAAACCATGATTTCGATGTGTTGCTAATCCCGAAGCCATAAAATCCTATGTCAATACAACATGTTAATTATTGTGTAGCATGTGAATCCGCTCAAGCTTAAATTTAGACCATAGAGGTCCTTCAACTCAAGGACTATTTGAAGCTATTTTGATCGACTAAGTTTTGGTAGACGTTGTAAAGTGTGTCAGCTTCCATTGACCATAACTCTCTGTGTATGTTGAATTAGGAAGCCTATTATGTGTCAAATGATAGGTATTCGAGTTAGCTTTCCAAAGATACCAATTTGGTAATAAATCCAACACCCGAACAAGAGGTTATGTCCCTTCGAATTGATAAGCGATGCCTTACCAATCGCCCATGGCCACTGGAAAGCATAGGCGATAGCCTAGGCGGCTCCTATATGAAGATAGGCGATGGGATAGGCGGCGCCTATGTGAAGATAGGCGATGGGATAGGTGGTGCCTATGTAAGGAGTTCTGGTGAATTAAACACTCCGTGTTAAGGACAAAGTGGTCCTTTTCAAACCTTACTAGCCCTAAAACACGACATTTAGTTCTAAGGACCCCAAAATACTTATCCTTTCATCAAAAGTGCTCAAGAACTCTCCTTAGGGTTTCAAAATAAAAACCCAAATAGTTCAAGGTTTGACCGTAGGTTTTCAAAGATAATTAAATATTTGGAATCACCAATCCGCAAGCTTCAAGAAACATCTATTATCTTTGGAAATAGAGGTACGTGGGGTTATCGAAAAGTCTCATGGGTGTAATCTTTATGAACATACATGCTTTTGAATGGGGATTTTTACTCAAATGCTAATATCTTGCTTTCAATATGATTTCTAAGTCGTTTTCTTTATGTCATGGGAATTATTTGCCTATATACTTCAATGGTTGAAACCATGGTTATGTGATTTGAGATTTTCCATGGAAATTTGATAAATATGAATGATAAATTGTTTTCAAATTCCCATGATAATGTTTCGATACTCCATATTAAATTGTGATCAACAAAGGAGAGCATGAATTTGAAATAAATACTGTTCACCAGTTGTAAATGATGAAGTACCTTGGTTTTTACATGATTATTCTTATGTGGATGTGATGTTGATGACTTGCAAGTCGGGTATGACGATACCCTATAGAATACGATATGCGATTGAATAAGATCAAATTTTAATGCATTGATTTTACATGATAAAGATGGATGCCCAAAGAAGGTGTTTGAGACACAAGCGGCTCATCGCTAGAAGAACGTGTTTGCCGACACGGAATATCGGTACCATACTTTATGGTCTTGTGTACCTGATATTATATTATCCCAAATTGGGATTATGGTTAGGAGCCATGCTTTGTGGTTTTGTGTACTACCATATTTTATTTGGGTTGAGCGCCATGCTTTGTGATCTTGTGTGTCTCTCTCTCACTTTTACTCTAATCTCGACGGCAACCGAGGTTTGACAGTTGGTGTAAATTACATAGGGTATTCCACCTAGCTCAGTTGCATTTCATTATTGTTGAGAAAAACTATTGCATTACACCCATGTGTTTTCAAATGATTTGATATGAAATTTCTTTATAATGGTTCTCAACTATATATTGTAAAAATATTATATTTTGTTTTGATATCTCTGCTTGCAAGTACTTTTGCATTGACCTCCTCCCCTCTCCAACCTCTCAGGTTTAGAGGCCCAGTCTAGGGGTCAAGAGAATCAGTAGAACTTTCAGATAGAGCTGTAGAGACAAATGGTGAGCCTTTTATGTTTTTAAATGTCTTATGTCCTGCAGTTCTTTTATCTTATATTAGTTTTGGGTCTGCTGGGGGCCTTGTCCCAGTTTTTAGATAGACATTGTTTCAGTTATATAGTATAGATTTCGTAGACGGTTTTAGAGATGTTGATTTAGATTGTGGGATACTATTCCCCATTTTTGTTTTCATATGATTCTTGACCATGTTTTTGTTATATTGTGTTTCTTCCGCATTACTTTGATCATATGAATTATGTGCATGATTATCAAACAGATAGGGGTGTGTAGGGCCTCCATGGTTTGAAATTCTCCTCATGGCCAGGACCTGGTTTGAGTCATAAGAAACTTGATATCAGAGCTCGGTTCATGGTCCCAGGATGTCTGTGAAATTGCGTCAGGTAGAGTCTTGTTTATGGGTGTGTAGCGCGCCACACTTATAAGCAGGAGGCTTCTAGGCGTTTAGGAAATGCTTCCCTTTTTTGTGATTTAGTTCGTGCTTCAGAGTCTGAAACTGTCCCCTAATCAATGATCACTTGTATTTTAGAAACACAGTTATGCCTCCACAATATATCATCAATCAAAATGCTCAGGCAGATGAGGTCCGTCCTACCCATGGGATGCGGACCCGTTATAGGGCTCACACTTTAGAATTTTTCCCTACTTCAGGAGTCCCTCCAATCCCGACCAGTCCACGTCGGGCTCCGCAGACTAATGCCAACCATCCCCAAACTTCTTAGGGAGATATTTTAAATACAGAAGTCAGACGGTCTATTCACAGCTGACACAGTTGGTAGCTAACCAGGCTCAATGATCGAAAGATGTTGGGTCTGCATTTGTTACATTTAAGGCTACTAGAGTTGGATATTTCATGAAGATGAACCCATCTAAGTTCACTGGTACCCATCTAAGTTCACTCGTGCATGAGATGGAAAAGATCTTTAAGGTGATGCATGTGGATGAGGTTGAAGAGGTGGAGCTAGCAACCTATCAGCTCAAGGACGTTGTGAATTAGTCGTATTCCGACTGGGAAGATGAAAAAGGTGAAAGTGTTGAGCCCACAGTTTGGGGCAAATTTGTGGAAGCTTTCCTTGATTGATTATTTCCTCTGGAGTTGAGGGAGGCCAAAACGGAAGAGTTTATGAATCTGAAGTAGGGCAGTATGAGTGTCCAGGAGTACACTTATAAGTTTAATAAACTAGCCCGCTATGCACCAGAGTTGACTAGTAACATGAGGGCCCGGATGAGGAAATTCACATCTGGCCTTACTGATGACCTGGTACTTGAGTGCCAAGGGGCTATGTTGAATAAGGAATTAGACATTGCTCAATTGACCGTTCATATCCTTCAAGTGGAAGAGAAGAAGAAAAAGATTGCTGAATCTAAAGAAAAAGACAGACAGGCTAAAAGAGCTAGATCTGCGGATCAGCACCAGAGTTAGCTGGAGAGTGGTAACTGGGGTAATTAGTGGTCGAAGAAGAAGAAGTTTTGGAATAATGCACAGTCAGCAGCCAGCGCCCCAGCACCCAGACTACCGACAGATAAACAAACTCAGAGTTTTCAGACTCCTCATGGGTCCAAAGCTCTAGGTACACAGTTCAGGGCAGTGTGGCCCAGCAGCGGCGTACTCATCTGCAGTGTGAAGTTTGCGGAAGGAATCATCTAGGGAAGTTCTGGCTTGAGGGAAGAAACTTCTATACTTGTGGCAAAGTGGGTCACCTTCAGAGATATTGTCCATCTGCTGGAGTAAATGCGGGGAGGGGGGCTAAGTCCCAAGTTTCCTTTACAGCTCCTTTTCCTAAGGGTGCCCCTTCAGCTATCAGAAGCGGTTGCAACCAGTTATATTCTTTTACTACCCGCCAGGAGGCGAAAGCTTAACCAGATGTTGTCACTAGTATGTTACGAATCTTTTCTCGTGATGTTTATGTATTTCTTGATCCCGAGTTTACTTTATCCTATGTGACCCCTTATGTGACTGTTGGTTTTGGGTTTGAGTCCAAAGTTATTGCTAGAAGGGTATATAGAAATTGTGTTGTTTCTATTCATAGTAGGAAAACTGTGGCAGACCTTATAGAACTGGATATGATAGATTTTTATGCCATCCTTGGGATGGATTGGCTCCATTCGTGTTATGCTACCCTTGATTGCAGAAACCAAAAGGTCACTTTTTCTTTCCCGATTGAGACACCAGTTTTATGGGCAGGGAGTTCTGTGGAACCTAGAGGTCACTTTATCTCTTATCTTAGATCCCAAAAGCTTTTCTCTAAAGGGTGTATGTATCATCTAATCTAAGAAAAAGATTCAAAAGTTGGAAACCTTCCTCTGCAGTCAGTCCCTATAGTGAATAAATTCCCAGAAGTCTTTCCCGAAAATCTCCTAGGGATACCCCCTGATAGGGAGATAGATTTTGGCATTGATGTGTTGCTAGACACTCATCCTATTTCTATTCCACCATATATAATGGCTCCCGTGGAACTAAAGGAGTTAAAGGAACAGCTTGCAGACCTCCTAGAGAAAGGCTTTATTCGTCCTAGTGTTTCCCCATGGGGTGTACCCGTGATCTTCGTGCGAAAGAAGGATGAGACCCTTCGAATGTGCATAGACTACCGTCAGTTGAATAAGGTCATGATTAAAAATAAATATCCTCTTCCTAGGATTGAGAACCTTTTTGACCAGCTTCAGGGTGCCAAGTGTTTTTTAAAAATAGACCTTGGTTCGGGTTATCATCAGTTGAAAGTTAGGGAGTCAGACATACCCAAGACAGCCTTTCGAACCCGATATGGTCACTACGAATTTCTAGTTATGTCCTTCGAGTTGACTAACGCCCCTGCAGCCTTTATGGATCTTATGAATAGAGTGTTCCGTCAGTTTCTTGACTTGTTCGTCCTTGTATTTATTGATGAAATTCTGATCTATTCTAAGAGTAAAGAGGATCACGCCAATCACCTCCGAATTATCTTTCAGACCCTTAAGGATCATTAGCTGTATGCCAAATTTTCTAAGTGTGAATTCTAGTTAGACGCTATTGCCTTCCTGGGGCATATTGTGTCCAGTGACGGGATAAGAGTGGATCCCCAGAAAGTTAAAGCAGTGAGAAAATGTCCCAGACCCACGACTCCAACCGATATTCAAAGCTTCTTGGGTTTGGCGTGGTATTACAAAAGGTTCGTAGAGAGTTTTTCTTCCATATCTGGTCCACTTATTAAACTGACTCAGAAAAATATAAAGTTTGTGTGGTCTGACTTATGTGAAAACAATTTTGAGAAATTAAAGGACAAGCTGACTACTGCTCTTGTTTTGACCCTTCCCGAGGGTGTAGATGATTTTATGGTTTATTGTGATGCATCCCGTGTGGGACTTGGTTATGTATTTATGTAGCGTGGTAAGGTGATAGCTTATGCATCTAGGAATTTAAAGGTGCATGAGCACAATTACTCCACTCATGACTTGGAGTTAGCAGCTATGGTGTTTTCACTTAGAATCTGGAGGCACTATCTCTATGGAGTGCATGTTAATATTTATACTGACCGTAAGAGTTTACAGTATGTTTTCTCATAGAAAGAATTGAACTTCAGGAAGAGGCATTGGATGGAGCTTTTGAAAGACTATGATATCAGCCTGCATTACCATCTAGGCAAGGCAAATATTGTAGCCGATGCCCTCAGCAGGTTGTCTATGGGAAGCCTTTCTCATGTAAAAGAAGGAAAGAAAGAGATGGTGAAAGATATTCACCACCTTGCAAATCTGGGAGTACGACTCTTAGATTCCAAAGATGGAGGGGTGATTGGTCATTAGTTAGTTAAGTCATCTCTTTGTGCTAAAGTTAAGGAGAAGTAGGTTGAAGATCCTATCTTAATGCAAATCAAGAAAGATGTGGGTCAATAAAAGGTTATGTCATTTGAAATTGGTGGCGATGGTATTCTGAGATTTTAAGGTAGGTTGTGTGTTCTGAATGTCGATTGGCTATGGGAAAGAATCCTTAATGAGGTGCACACTTCGAGGTATGTCAATCACCCAGGATCTACTAAGATGTACCATGATATGAAAACCTTGTATTGGTGGAATAACATGAAACAGATGTAGATGATTTTGTGTCCAAGTGTTTGAACTCTCAACAAGTGAAGGTAGAACACATGAGGTTGGGTGGTACTTCCTAAGAGATAGCCCTACCTTTATGGAAGTGGGAGATGATAAACATAAACCTTATGATAGGACTTCCGAGATCCTGAAACCAGTATGATTCTATATGGGTGATTGTAGATCAGTTGACCAAGTCAGCCAACTTTTTGCCTGTGAGGACTAATTATTTGGGAGAGGTTTATGCTAAGATTTACATTGAGGAGATAGTTTTATTGCATAGTTGCACCAGTGTCCATTATATCCGATAGAGGTACGCAGTTTTCATCTCAGTTTTGGAGATCCTTTAGGAAGAGTTTAGGTACACAAGTGAATTTGAGAACAACTTTCCCCCCTCAGACGGATGGGCAAGCTGAGCATACCATTCATACCCTCGAAGATATATTGAGGACATGCGTCATTGATTTCAAAAGTAGTTGGGTAGATCACCTGTAACTGGTTGAATTTGCTTAATATAATAGCTACTATGCCAGCATCAAGATGGCTACTTTTGAGGATTTGTATGAGAGGAGATGTAGGTTTTTGATAGCATGGTATGAAGCGGGTGAGACTCAGTTGTATAGGCCTGATCTTGTTCATCAGGCAATGGAGAAAGTGAAAAATCATTAGAGAACGACTCAAGACTACTCAGAGTTGTCAGAAGTCCTATGCCGATGTTCTGAGAAGAGAACTAGAGTTTGAAATTGATGATTGGGTGTTGCTCAAGGTTTCTCCTATGAAATGAGTTATGCGGTTTGGGAAAAGGGGTAAATTGAGCCCTCGTTATGTAGGGCCATATCAGATTTTGAAGAAGATTGGTACAGTTGCATATGAGTTAGAATTTCCTAAAAGTTTGGGTTCCGTTCATCTGGTATTCCATGTATCCATGTTGAAGAAATGCATTGGAGATCATTCTATGGTATTGCCAGTAGTGGGTATCAAAGTGACAGACTCCTTGTCTTACGAAGAAGATCCCGTTGAAATTTTAGGTCGCCAATTTCGCAAGATGAGGAGCAAAGAAATAGCCTCAGTAAAAGTACTGTGGAGGAATCAGAAGGTCGAAGAAGCTACTTGGGAGTCAAAAGATGACATGAGAATTAGATATCCCAATTAGTTTGCTTTGATGTAGAAGGAGACAGAAGGTACTATTCCTATCTTATCTTTCCTAGTCCATTATTATGCTTGAAATTGTGCAAGTCTGTGTCCTGCATCATCATTCGGGGATGAATGATCCTAAGGGAGGGATAATGTAACGCCCTAAATTTTGGGCTAGAATAAAAACCATGATTTTGATGCATTGCTAATCCCGAAGCCATCAAATCCAATTCCAATACGGCTTGTTAATTATTATGTAGCATGTGAATCCGCTCACGCATGAATTTAGACCATAGAGGTCCTTGAACTCAAGGACGAGTTGAAACTATTTCGATCAACTAAGTTTTGGTAGACGAAGTAAAGTGTGTCAGCTTTCATCAACCATAACTCTCTGTGTATGTTGAATTAGGAAGCCTACTATGTGTCAAATGATAGGTATTCGAGTTAGCTTTCCAATGATACCAATTTGGCAAAAAATCTAATATCCGAGCAAGAAGTTATGGCCCTTCAAATCGATAAGCGACACCTAACCAATCACCTATGACCATTGGAAAGCATAGGCGATAGCCTAGGTGGTGCCTATGTGAACATAGGCGATAGCCTAGGCGGCGCCTATGTAAACATAGGCGATAGCTTAGGCGGTGCCTATGTGAAGATAGGAGATGGGATAGGCGGCACCTATGTGAAGATAGGCGATAGGATGGGCGACGCCTATGTAAGGAATTCTGGTGAATTAAACACTCCGTGTTAAGGACAAAGTGGTCCTTTTCCACCCTTACTTAGACCTAAAACATGAGATTTAGTTCCAAGGACCCCAAAATACTTATTCTTTCCTCAAAAGTGCAAGAACTCTCCTTAGGGTTTCAAAATAAAAACCCAAATAGTTTAAGATTTGACCATAGGTTTTCAAAGATAATTACATATTTGGAATCATCAAGCCGCAAGCTTCAAGAAACATCTATTATCTTTTGAAATTGAGGTATGTGGGGTTATCCAAAAATCATATGGATGTAGTCTTTATGAACATGCATGCTTTTAAATGGGGGTTTTCAATCAATTGCTAATATATTTCTTTCAATACGATTTCTAAGTCATTTTCTTTATGTCATGTCAATTGTTTGCCTATATACTTCAATGGGTGAAACCATGCATTTGTGATTTGAGATTTTCTTTGGAAATTTGATAAATATGAATGATAAATTGTTTTCAAATTCCCATGATAATGTTTCGATACTCCATATTATATTGTGATCAACAAAAGAGAGCATGAATTTGTAATAACTATTGTTCACTACTTGTAAATGATGAAGCACCTTGGTTTTTACATGATTATGCATATGTGGATGTGATGTTGATGACTTTCAAGTCGGGTAAGATGATACCCTACAAAATATGATATGCGATTGAATAAGATCAAATTTGAATGCATTGATTTTACATGAGAAAGGTGGATGCCCGAAGTAGGCGTTTGAGACACAAGTAGCTCATCGCTGGAAGAACGTGTTTGCCAACAAGGAATATCGGTACCATTCTTTGTGGTCTTGCGTACCTGATATTATATTATCCCAAATTGGGATTATGGTTAGGAGCTATGATTTGTGTTCTTGTGCACTACCATATTTGATTTGGGTTGAGACACTATGCTTTGTGGTCTTGTGTATCTCTCGCTCACTTATACTCTAATCTCGGCGGCAACCGAGGTTTGATAGTTGGTGTAAATTATGTAGGGTATACCGCCTAGCTCAGTTGCATTTCATTATTGTTGAGAAAAACTATTGCATTACACCCATGTGTTTTCAAATGATTTGATACAAATTGCTTTATAATGGCTCTTAACTATATATTGTAAAAATATTTGTTTTGTTTTGATATGTCTGCATGCCAGTACTTTTGTGTTGACCCCCTCCCCTCTCTAACCTCTCATGATCAGAGGCCCAGGCTAGGGGTCAAGAGAATCAGTAGAACTTTCAGACAGAGCTGTAGAGACAAGTGGTGATCCTTCTATATTTCGGAAGGTCATATGTCCTGCAGTTCTTTTATCTTATAATAGTTTTGGGTCTGGTGGGCCTTGTCCCAGTTTACAGATAGACATTGTTTCAGTCATATAGTAGAGATTTTGCAGACAGTTTTAGAGATGTTGATTTAGATTATGGGACACTATTCCCCATTTTTGTTTTCATATGATTCTTGACCATGTTTTTGTTATATTGTGTTTCTTTCGCATTACTTTGATCAGATGAATTATGTGCATGATTATCAGACAGATAGGGGTGTTTCAGGTCTCTATGGTTTGAAATGTTTTTCATGGCCAGGCCCTGGTTAGGGTCGTGACAGTTTAGTGTTGATGCTGCAACATCCATATTACCCTCTGAACAACCATGTACTGCTACTAGCAATAGACCTTACAGTTATTGTTGGTTCTGTAAATACTCCCCTTCTTGATCTGCTTTGATATACTTTTCCTTGAGCCAATGATCTATGGCATGAAGGGATATGAAATGACACTTTCTTATTTTATATTTCTTATATTCATCTTGTTAAACTTCTACCTTGAATAGTTCTCTTATCCATAAAAACTCAAGAGGATTGTTAGGATTTTTAAACTTTAAGTAGTTCAAGGCCATAAAGGTTTTTTTTTGCATCACTAACAAGAACATTGACATATACTTCTTATGTTGAGACAAATAATTTTCTTTTTTGTATTCTTCTTTCTTTTATCAATGCCATAGATTCTATAGGAAATGTAAAGAATGTAGGTCTTCTCATAATAAGTTTCATATCTCTTGGGACTTTTGTGTGTAGTGTACCACATGTATCTTCATGTTTGTTCCTACACTACCAATCTTGGGCTCTCTAAGTCAAAAAAAAAAAATAAGTGTTGAAAATCTGAAAATTCCAAACCGAAGCAAATCTGTCCATTCTTGTTGTTTGACCGAATTTGTGTCTAGTTATAGGTGTTATTTTTCTTTTCTAGTAGTTTCGTGTGTTATCTTGTTGTTTCTCAAGCACACTTGAGTTGAAGGTCCAAGATTTAAGGTTTTTTAAAGTGTTGTTGAAGGGTTGGATGACTTGAAAATTGTTGTTGTTCAGAAGTGTTCTTATTGTTGTTGATAATATTCTTGAGGTGAATGTTCAACAATGTGTTTTATTTGAAAAAAAGGAAGAGAGAGGCAAGGTGTCACAACCTAAACTAGGGCCTGGCCATGACGGACATCCCAAACCCTAAGGGTTTAGAACGTCCCTCTCTATCTGGTAAGGAAGCACACGTTCATATAAATAAAGAAGATGAGGAAACATAATCTGCTACGGAAACATGGTCAATTCTTAATTCAGCATAAGTATGAAAATTGAAAATCAACTACATCTAATAACATCTGACTCAGTCTACAAAATCTGTACTATAGGAAAATCTGACAACTGTCTGAAAACTTGGACAAGGCCCCCACTAGACCAAAACGATAATAAGGGACATAATCTGAAAGACGGGCCTTCTGGAATAGAGAAGGCTAACCAACTAATCACTGCAACTCTGTCTGACGAATCTACTACCTTTTTGGACCCTAGACTGAGCCTCAGAACATGGAGGGAGGAGGGGGGGTCAATACAGATGTACTATTATGCAAAGTAATCCAAAATAAAGCTTATGTGTAAATAAAATAGTTTGGAAACAACGCTGTCAAAACATTATACATCAAGTGGCTTTAGAAACACATGGGCGCATTTCTGAAAAACATGTAACCTGCCTGTCAATGCAAGTTCTGATCTGTATATTACTTCTAAGTTAGGTGGCACTCCTCTACAATTCTTATATTCCACGGGTGGTATGGAATCCTCCATTGACTCGACGGGGAAGTCCCCAACCTAAGTGTGCCGTAGGGGTTGGAGTTCCTGAATCTGATATGCCACAGGGCTCTAGGCCAACGTAATAAATAAACCCGGATCAACAAATCACGGTTTTGGGAGATGAGTTGTTTGATACTCACGCCTTCTTCGGGGAACCACCAAAACTCTCTTGATGGCCATTTTTATCCTGTTCTAAATCATGCATATTTCTAGTTTCAACATTTGAAAAGTCTGATTTCAAATATGTATTAAATTTGTTCTAAATTATCATGGCATAATCTGAATTGGTGTCGTCACACCAAGACATGCAAGTCCTATTTCTGAGCCATAATGCATCTAGCATAATTATTTCATTAAAACACAGTTCAGACCACCCAAACATGCAAACAATATAAAAGATTTCTTGTTCTGAGAGCACAAGTCAAAACTATGCAGTGATTGTTCAAACATATGGTGGTCATGTGCTTTTGGCAAAATCATGCACTCTTTCATTATATGAATATTTTCAACATTTATCAATATGCACAATCCTCTCTTCCGAATTCAAAACCATAAATCAAATTGTAGCATTAATCAAGATATTTCATATCATGTTTTTCAAAATACATACAAAACAATCCATATCATAAGAAAATTGGGAAAATCATACCAAGAGAGGGATTCATGTGTGTCATTCTCTCAATTCATTCATAAATCATAAAACATATGCATACGTATATATATAATTTCAAATCAATTTGGGGAAGGTCAAAAGACCAAAACAATACCGTCAAGATTTTTAAAATATGAATGTATTCATAAATCTGAAAACCCTTTCTTAAAATCATGATTTCTATTCCCATGAAATTTTTAGAAAAACCCCACGTATCTCAAAATAGGAAGACAATGGGTATTTCTTGAAGCCTATGATCCAGGGAATTCAAATCTTCAATCGATTTTGAAAAACCACGGTTGAATCTTGAGTATCTTGAAGTTCTTGTTTGAAGCTCTAGAGAGGATTCTTGATGATTTTGATGAAAGTGGGGTTAATTTTCTCAAACATACCCTAAATCCTTTGTTTGGATGGTTTTTAAAGTCTAGGGAAAAGTTAAAATTACCCTTAATGACTATTAAACGGAACTGGAAATTTGAACTTAAAAACCCGATTTCGGGTGCCACCGCGACGCGCCACAATCGCGGTGGTCCACTGAAATTCGATGAGTGGTAATTGAGTGCCTGCACGATGCGCCACCATCGCGAAGCCCCACTGGAATTTGACGATTTTCAATCTGACCCTCTCTGTGATGCGCTATACACCAAAATGACGATGTTTATGACTGGACCTTTATATTATTCATAACTTCTTCACCGAGGATCCATTTTAGACGAATATTATACTGTTGGAAAGCTAATTCAGTCATATACATAATGAAAGGTTGAAATCTAGAAAATTCCACATGAAAATTAATTTAGATCATTCTAAAAGTAATGCTTAGACTTTCCATGGATGAAATTTAGCTAAGAAGATGTCGGGGTGTTACACAAGGTTTTGTTTTTGTCTTGGAATTGGTTTCAAGACAACATCAAAGAAGAAAATAGACAAAGGGCCTTCCAAAAAGCTTACTTACCAAAAGGGTGTCAAAACTTTTTAAAAAAGATCCAATAGGAGGAAGGGACAAACCAAAGCCAAAATGGTGTTTCGCCATTTTGGTGCAAGTTGATGAAAACCTAATTGACACCTTCACCTTTGGAAATATAGTTTCAAGTCTTGTTTTTTTCACTCCAAAAACCAAAAAACGCTCACCAAAAAATCCAGATTGAGTCATTCAAGTGGGACAACATCAAACTTAAACAAAAACAACAATACCAAACGGCCAAAATAAAACTAGTGGGCCACATCAACAACAAACTCAAGTCATAGGACCTTCCAAGTTTCTTTCCTTGTCTCTATTAGTTTTCTGTCCATTGACTCCTACACTAGCTGGCAACTAAGTAACAACCTACTAAGTTGTTAACTAGTTTTCGAGTATGTCTTCGTGTCAACGTTCTTTGTGGTGCTTTGCTCATTTACCATTCATAGTTGTTCTTGGTTCAAGTGCGTACGAAAATTCCTTGAGTCTTTAAAACCAAAATCCATTCTAACTCAAAAGTAGACTCATTCCTAAGCACTCAAAGATTGATAGCTGGCTTCAACACTTAAAGGGCCAAGTGAGAAAGCCAAGTGTGAAGAGTGTGTGAGGATATTTTTAAACTAACGTTTGTTTGTTTTGTAGGTACATTGATAAATGGAACCATTACACATGGAACCTGAAACATCCAATGCACAAACCATGGACCAAATTTTTGAATGCTCTTGTGTCTAATCTTGAATCCTTATTTTAGGACATAGCTAGAGTGAATGCGGGTCTTGATATGTTTGTGGTAGAAGTGGCCTCTATTAGTGGCTAGATGGAAAGGGTAGAAATCCAACATAGTTCTCGACCATCAACTCCTCAAAACACATCCCCAACCATTACCCCAGAAGCCACGCACCAAATTATGTGTCCACCAAATGCCATACCTCAAGCCAACTATTACTCATAAGGCCGAGGCCTTGATAGACCAAGCTATTCCCCACATCACCAAGTCCCACATGACGGACTTGGAACCCAAATGCCACCCTTAAATCCGACTCATCCAAACCAAAATTAGCTAATCCAAAGAACCTCACCCCTAAATGCCAATCCACCATATCAAATTCCAAATGTCTAAAACTCGCCAATGCAAGAAGAGGGATTTGTGAGAGATAACCGAAGGGGAGGATATGGTATGTATGATGATCCTTATTTTATGGAAGAGGGGATGAGAGGTAGAAGGATAGACCTGAGGGACAATCGAGAGCTTGAAGGTAGGGGCGGCCAAGGTGTTCGGGAAAGGGTTGTTGGCCTTAAAACTATCAAAATGGGGCTTCCAATCTTTAAGGGAGAAAGTGATCCCAATGAGTTTCTCACATGGGAATCTGCATGCGAGAGAGTCTTTCAAGTGAATTATCTTACAGAGGAGAAAAAAAGTTACTACTCCATTTCTCATTTTGAGGGATATACTACCATGTGGTGGGAGTATGCCAAATGATTTGGCAACGTATTGATTGGGGGGAAACCCACTCCTTGGTTTCAATTAAGGTATCTTATGAGGCTAAGGTACCTTCCCGAAAGCTATCCACATGAAGTCCTTGCAAAATTTTACAAATTGAAGCAAGGAAACAAAAGTGTGGTAGCCTAGTATGATGAGTTTCAACAGCTCATCTTGAAACTTGATCATAGAGGAGAACAAGTGAGCCATGATATCATCCAGTTCAAGGTCGGCCTAAACAAGGAAATCTCTACACACATGACACTTCATAAGTTTGAAACTATTGTAGGGATCTTTCAAGCGGCTTTAGACATTGAATGATAGAACAAAGAAAGGTCGGCCTACAAAACTAAAGCCTACCAAGAGCCCTCGGGTTGGACCAAGGGGAGAGATGTGGTTCCCTCATCTTCAGGATACAAAAATATCCAAGCAAAAACTTGTCAAGACCCCTCCACCCATGATCAATAGTGCTCAACCACCTTATCCATGGCTTGAGGGAAAGCCGAATGTTTTTTTCAATGTTAAGGGATTCCAATGCTTCAAATGCGACGGATGGGGACATAAGGCTAGTGAGTGTCCTAATCAGAGAAACATGATATTGAGAGAAAGGAAATTATATTTCTTGGGGAAAGAATTACGACTTGAAGGCGCTGAAAATGAAAAAGTCACTCAAGATGGAGAGGGAGGAGAGGTCGAGAGGCCTAGGGATGATGAGGAAGAGGAGGTTTGGCCTCAAGAAGGTGAAATTGAAGTGCCTAATTATGTGGTATGGAGAGTTATGATTAGCAAAGCGTTGGATGATCCTAGCCAATGGGAAAACCTCTTTCACACTAAGTGCCTCAGTAAGGGGAGTATGTGCTCCTTGATTATTAATAGCGGAAGTTGTGCTAATGTAGCTAGTTCCTCGATAGTGAATCACTTGAAGTTGCCAAATACTCCATATATGAGTCCGTATAGACTCCAATGGTTGAATGATTGTAGAGAGTTGAAGGTCACTCATCAAGTGGTGATTCGGTTCAAGGTTGGAAATTATGAGGATGAGGTACTTTCCGACATCATTCCTGTGCATGCTTGTAACCTTTTTTTGGGTCGGCCATGGCAATATGATTGGTCGACCAAGCATAATGGCCGAACCAACTATTATTCCCTTGAGTTCAAAGGTCAAAAGTGCAACCTCAGACTATTATAACCATCACAAGCGTGTGAGGCACATCAACAAATGAAGAATTTTCCAGGAAAGGGAAAGAAAGAGAAAGAACCTACAAGTAGAGGGGAGGAACTCGAGAGTAGGAGGGTGAGGGTGAAGTGGGAGTTTCGTCATTGAGGGGTGGGGATTCGATTGTAATGTTGGATTGTAAGGGCGACCTCTTTAAAGAGTATGATAATACTATTCCCATGGTATTTTTGGCACATATTTTGAATGCTAACCCATCCACTTCCCCTATCCTGTCTTCCATTTCTAATGTCTTACAGGAATTTGATGATGTGTTCCCAAGTGAGTTGCCACAAGGACTTCATCCACTTTGAGGAATCGAGCACCAAATCAACTTTCTTTCGAGGTCGCAATTGCCAGACAAGCTGGCTTATAGGAGCAACCCCACGAATACAAAGGAACTCTAACAGAAAATTTAGGACCTCCTCAATAAAGGATATATCAAGAAAAGAATAAGTCTATGCGTGGTCCTGGTGTTGCTTGTACCAAAGAAGGATGGGATGTGGCGAATGTTCGTGGACTTTCGAGACGTAAAAAAAATTATGATAAAGTATCATCATCCTATTCATAGGCTAGATGATATGTTTGACGAACTAAATGAGTCTTGTGTGTTTTCTAAGGTTGATCTTAGGAGCGGATATCACCAAATTTGAATGCAACCGGGTTATAAATGAAAGACCATATTCAACACCAACTTTGGTCTATATGAGTGGATGGTCATGCAATTTGGTCTTACCAATGCTCCTAGTACCTTTATGCGGCTAATGAATCATGTGATGAAGTCATTATTGGCAAATTTGTTGTCGTGTACTTTGATCATGTCTCTTATTGATCATGTCTTGCATCTAAGGAGTGTGTTTGATGTTCTTATCAAAAAAAAGTTGTATGCTAATATTCAAAAATGCTCCTTTGGTGTTGATAAAGTTGTGTTTTTGGGATTTGTTGTAAGCTCGAGGGGAGTGGAGGTAGACGAATCTAAGATAACCGCCATTAAAGATTGGCCAATCCCAAAAACCGTGGGTAATATTCGGAGCTTTCATGGGTTGGAAAGTTTTTGTTGGAGGTTTGTCAAAGGATTTAGTACCATTTCCACCTCCTTGAGAGAAATCATCCAAAGGGACCAACCTTTCCAGTAGGGTGAGGAGCAATCTAAGGCCTTTAAGACCTTGAAATATATGCTCATTTCGGAACCATTATTGCAATTTCCTAACTTTGATAAGATGTTTGAAGTTGAATGAGATGCTAGTAAAGTAGACATAAGGCTATTTTGATGCATGATTTAAATCCAATTACTTATTTTAGTGAAAAGCTCAAAGGAGCAACTCTAAACTACTTTACGATGACTTGGAGTTGTATGCCTTGGTTCGAGCGTTTGGCAATTGGCAACACTATCTTTGGCCCAAGGAATTCATAATCCGAACTGATCATGAATCCTTGAAGAACCTTCGGGGTCAAGATAAACTTTACAAACAACATGCCAAATGGATTGAATTTCTTGAAACCTTTCCCTATGTGATTCAATACAAAAGGGGGAAGGATATTGTGGTAGCCGATGCATTATCTAAAAAGCATGTTATTGTGCCCCCTTTTTCATCCAAGCTAATGGGGTTTGAGAGCCTCAAATATTTGTATCCCGAGGATCCTTACATCGCTCCTATATTTAGGGAAAGTAAAGTCGGTAGGGAAAGGAGGCCCTTAGAGTCTAGTCTTTATTCCATGTTTGATGGGTTCTTGTTTCGGGGGAGACAGATGTGTGTACCTTATAGCTCTTAGAGAGAATTGTTTGTGAGGGAGGAACATGATGGTGGTCTCATGGGTCACTTTGGAAATTATAAGACCCTCGCGATATTGGAGGACCAATTCTATTGGTGAAGGATATGCAAAGATGTTGTCAAAATTTGCGGCCAATGCATGAATTGTAGGAGTGCTGAGTCGAGGCTCCTTCCTCATGGGTTATACACCTCGCTTCCCACTCTATCACACCCATGGTTTGCTATTTCTATGGATTTCGTATTGGGGATTCCATAAACTCAAAGGGGTCGGGTTAGCATCTTTGTTGCCATTGATCGTTTCTCCAAAATGGCACACTTTATTCCATACAAAAATAGGTAAGACACGGATAGTGTAGCTTCTTTGTTTATTGAAAATGTTGTTAAGTTACACGGAATCCCAAGGACCATTGTAAGTGATAGGGATACTAAGTTCCTTAGTCACTTTTGGAAGTTAATGTGGGCTAGTCTCGGAGCTAAATTATTGTTTTCTACATCTTGCAACCCAGAAACCGATGGCCAAACGGAAGTATTGAATCGAACCTTTGGTTCCATGATATGTTCCATGGTTAAAGGTAAGTTGAAATCTTGGGAATATCACTTACCTATCATAGAATTTGTTTACAATTGGGTCATCCATTCGAGTACGGGCATTACACCCTTTGAATGTATCTACGACTTCAATCCCCTAACCCCCTTGGATAAATCCTTTGTCAAGTGATGTTTTTATTAGGTTAGATGGAAATAATAGGGCCGAATATATGAAAATATTGCATGAGAAGGTGAGGATGCGGCTTGAGAAGAAGAAGCAAGAGGTGGCCAAATGAGTCACCAAAGGGAGAAGGCATCTTGAACTTGATCAAGGAGATTTGGTGTGGGTACACCTATGTAAGGACCGATTCCCCAACCAAATAAATGGAAATTTACTTCCAAGAGGTGACGTTCCATTCCAAGTTCTTGAAAGAATTAATGATAATGCATACAAGAACGACTTGCCACCAGAATACCAAGTGGATAACACGTTCAGCGTGTGTGAACTCTCACGGATTGATAACATTGAAGATGATGAACCTGTGAGTTTGAGGTCAAAATCCTCTCAAGATGGAGAGGATGATATGGATTTCACGGGCTCTAGACCATTTATTAGAAGTCAAGCTCAGGAACTACAAAGGCTTCAAGGCGTGTTTATTAAAATGGACACAGTTGAGCTTGTTGAAAACTCGCCCAGCAGAGTGTACATATTGACATGTGGGGGATGAAATTAGGGGCCCAAAATACACCTCCAAGGCTGCCCCAAACAATCCACACCCTCCCCTTCCATTAAGGGCAAAGGGGTCCTTTTGCCATCCTTTTTGTAAAGACTATTTAAGGCGTTTCTTTAGTCTTGTTCTCTTAGTTAGATTATTATTAAATATCACTTGTAATATTGAAAATCATCTTCCTCTGAATAAGAGAGTAGACCACCATTTGACATCACAAGAAATGGTTTCTTCTGTTGTTATGTGTATCGGCTAGAAACGAGAGTTCTTGAGGGAACCGAGCTCCTCTTGTGTTCCGTAAGAATGTGGTGGTTGTTAATGTGTTTTGTAGAGGTTTTAGAGTATTAATACACTCTTTAGTTGCTGCATTATGAGTTCTCCTTACGTTAATTTACATATCTTCTCTATCATTTAAGTTGGTGTTTGTTGTTTCCGTTAAGTGTCTTGTGTGTGTGGACTGTTTGTGCGATTATGGACGAGTTTGTGCTCTTTTAGATACCGTTTGGTATCAATTATCCCCACCTAAATACTATTGATGACTACGCGAGATAATTCCACCCATCAGGAACACCAACAAAAATCCTACCTCTGTCATTATTACCACTATTAGTCGGATTCAACGACACCTGCTACTGCTCCATATCTTTAATCCTCTTACCACAACTCCTAACCTAAGAAAGCTAACCTCCTAACATCCTTATAATCTCCCTAATCTTCTCAAAATTCAAATTTCCTCTACTTAAACTAATCCTAACCCTATCATCTACTCTACTAATGAATGGTCTAACAATCTCATTATCCGCCTCTGTCCCATCACCATTACCTCCTTCATTTCCAACATCCATCCCACCACTATCACCGCTATCATTTCAAAAATCTTTTCCACCACCATCACCACCTTTATTTTTAACAACTTCCCTACCAACATCTTGTAATGCCCCACATTTCGGGCTACAATATAGAACATTATTCTGATGCGTTGATAATCCTAAAGCTATAAATCCTATGCCAATATGGCATGTTAATTATTTGCGTAGTATGTGAATCTATTCAAGCTTGAATTTAGACCATAGAGGTCCTTTGAATCAAGGACGAGTTTAAAACTACTTCGATCAATTAAGTTTAAGTGGAAATTATAATTTGTGTCAACTTCTATTGACCATGACTCTTTGTATATGTCAGATTAGAGAGCCTACTATGTGTGAAATGATAGGTTTTAGAGTTAGCTTTCCAATGATACCAATTTTGCTAAAATTCGGCACCCGAGCAACAAGTTATGGCCTTTCAAAGTAGAATACGTCGCCTAACCAATCACACATTGCCACTGGAAAGCATATGCGATAGCATAGGCAGCGCCTATGTAAATATAGGCGTTAGCATAGGCGACACTTAAGTAAATATAGGCGATAGCATAGGCAGCGCCTATGTAAATATAGGTGATATCATATGCGGCGCCAATGTAATGGTTTCAAGTTACTTAAACACTACTTTTTTGGGGCAAAATGGTCCTTTTCCCACCCTTATTCAGCCATAAACACGAAATTCAGTCCCCAATTCTCCAAAATACATCCACATTCATCTAAAAATTCTCAAGAACACTCCCAAGGGTTTCACACTAAAAACCCAAATAAATCAAGATTCAACTGTGGGTTTTTAAAATTGATTAGAGATTCGGAATCCCCAATCCACAGGATTCAAGAAGCACCCATTATTTTCCGAAATAGAGGTACGCAGGGTTTTCCTAAATTCTCATGGGCATAGAAAAATCATGTTTTAGAATGGGCTTTTTGAATCTATATATATATTCATGTATTAAATGTTTTAACATCATTGTTTTGGTCTTTTGACCTTCCCCAAAGTGATTTGAGAATATGAATGTATGAAACCATGTATTTAATAATGAATTCTTGTTTAGAGAATGAGTTCCGGTGAATTCCCTCTTATTATGAATTTTTTAGATTTCTGAAAACATATGAATTATTTCATAATGCATCCTTGAAAAGCACTATATGAAATGATTGAACTCTTGTTATGATTTAAAGGTGCTTTTAAAATCACAAAAGAGGGAATCTAGCATGAATGTTTAATGTTCATAATGTATGTAATGATAGAGTGCATGGAATTTCTAAAGTCAGTATACCACCATATGTTGATGAAGTTTTTGCATGATTTTGACTTGTGTTTCGAAACGCGAAAGCTTCTATGTCAGTTGCATGTTTTTGGTGGTCTAAATTATGCTTTAAATAAAAGATTTAACTTCATTATAGCTCAGAAATCATGACTTGCAAGTCTTGGTATGAAGATACAAACTAAGGGTGAGTTCATTGGGTCAACTATAACTTTAACTGAGTCTTTGGCAATTACATGATATTGGTATAACATTCCTTATGACATGAGTCGTCGATCGATCACTCCGAGTTGAAGCGATTCCTATTACCTCATTATCAAGCTAATACCTAAAATTCATTAGTGTTCGAGTTGAACTTAATACACTTTATTATGATGAGACGGTTAAAGTTACGCATATCTTTTAACATTTTAAAAAATAATTAGGATCAATTCGGACTAAATTAACATTTTCAAAACTTGTCATTCATTTCCAAAATACAAATCCACCCATACAAATCATCCATTTGCGTGAAAAATGTTTCATCATTTTGAAACTCAAGTTCTCGATCTTTTCTTTCTCTCTCAACAATACAGATAAAAACAACTCAACATATAGCTTAACTATTCACAACAGGTCAATTTTCTTCCAATTTTTGACCACATAGGTGTTATTTTTAACTTCATTCTTGCACGTATCTATTGTTTTGTCTATAGTTTTAGGTAACAGAGTTAAAGAAGAGTTCTATAGTTGTTCTTTTTTATAAAAATTAGGGCTTTTAAGTTAATGATTAAAAAGAAGTCTTTTAATTGTATTATCTTTTAGAATGGATTTACAATTTTGAGTTTTGAAGGTAAAATCATAGGAAGAACCCGAGATAACCCTAGATTTTTTTTGAAGTGTTCTATTAACTGTCGTGTCCTTGATGGTGGTGGGTATTATTGGTGTTATTGGTGGTCTTGGTGGTGGCATTGGTGGTGTTTTTTTGGTGGCTATTTGTAGTGGTGTTTGTGCTTGTTGTTTGTGGTGTCAGTATTGCTAGTGTTTGTAATGTATTTTTTTTTAAATTATTCATACATCAATTATAATGTAATTTTTGTTTTCTTGTTGTGGTTAGGTAAAACATGACTCCCAAAAGAAAAGAAAGTGAAAGTGGATCAACATTTGACCATCTAACAAAAATAGACTACATTACAGAGTGATTCAGAGGAGCTTCCGGAACAATCTCAGCCAGGAAATAATGAACCTGAGAAAAGATATGAAAACAACGTTGAGGGATATGGAAAATTTTCTCTTGATGGTGATGAAGAAAATGAAAATAAGGAGGAATAAGAAAAAAGATAAACAAGAAGAGGAGGAAGTAGAAAGTGGGAAATAGGACGATGGCATGAATTAAGATCAAAATCCAAGAATGAGGCTGCTAAAACTAATATTATTGACATGTTTCAAGTTTCTATTCCGATAGATGAACCTGCCAAACTAACTGGTGGTTCTTGTACTTAACTGTCAGTTGGGGAAACCTTTTGATAAATGCAGAAAATCTATGAAGAGTGAAAACATAGACAGACTTTTTAAGAAGTGCTGCTTTGGATACTTTCTAGTGCTTCCCGAGGATCATACTGCCCATTTCCAAATGAGCATGGTATATGGTCTTTGCAAGAGCTGGATCAAGTACGGGAGGATGATAATGATTCGAAGGAGGGCGAAAAAAAGATTGATGAAATCTATATCAACTACTGTGGCATCCGGGTTAGTTTTGGCTTGAAAGAGTTTACCATAGTGATGGGATTGAGATGCAATCATCTAGAAGAACTTTAACCACCGAAACACCATGTAAAAGGTTCAATGCAAGTAGACAACAAAACCACCATTAGCAAATACAAAGAAAGCATTGTCCCAGCGACCACCCAGCAAAACTAACAAACACAAGGAAAAAAATGGGTTATTCAACATTTCTAGACATGGGTACCAAGCCAATAAGTTGATAGAAAACCTCAAGGATAAAACCATATCAAATAAGTCCAAGGAGAATTTGTGCATAGTTTGGTTTACCCGTTTTGTTATATTGTCAAGATATGTCTACAAAGACATAGAAGATAATTTGTTAAAGCTTGCTGAGGACTTTGAGAAATTCAACAATTATCACTGGGGATATGACAGCTACTACTTGACAATCAAATAACCTATCCCCAAAGTAGATCAAATTCTATGGCTTTTCTTGGGCTTTCATGGTAATTTTAATCACTATTTGATTACTCATCCATTAAATTATATTAAATAATTATTTACTTGCCTCCTGATTTCATATTTTAGGCTTGGGCATTTGAAGTCATTCCTCACCTCCGAAAGAAGGTCAAGAATTTCCCATATGAGGTTTATTGTCCAAGGATCCTTAGGTAGTTGGCTGCAAAGAGCAACATAAGAATTAAGGAGGCTGATCTTTTTAACCATTTGGATAGTGCCATACCTCTTCCTTAGAGTAAAATAATTTGACTCGAATAAAGATATTGAAACAGATGTGCCTGTGATAGATGGGTTATCTATTGAAATAGATTACCTGTCCACTACAACTTGTACAATAGATAGGTAATTTGTTGTAGCAGATAATTCATATTGTGTAGTAGATCTCATCTGTTGCTTTGGTTCTCTGAACCCAACTGAACATGTTACCCATCAACTACAAACTATGCAATAAATGGGTAATCTAATGCAACATATTATTAACCTATTACTACAAACAGATCAGTTGTTGCGATAGAAAGATAATATGTTACATAAATTGTCCGTGTTAAAATGTAACCCAATTGACTGCAAATTATGATATGATTTAAATATATCTGTCTTTTTTATAGGTTGGGCATCCATGGATCGTGCCTACTGAGCAAGAGTTTGGGATGACTTTTATTATTACTCTAGATCTTGTTGATACAATAGCAGACCCAACGATGGTGATAATTAAGAAGGAATTAGCTGGACCAATAGTCATAAGAAGAGCAGTTAGGCAAGGTTAGCCTAATGTTGAGGCTCTTCATAATCAGCCTTCTACAACAGATCCTGTTACTTCTTCTAGGGTGTTGTTGGTGTAGTTATTGATACTGGTGGAAGGCATGCTGATATTGCTGCCAATTCTAATGATGAGCATGTCGATCCGTTATAAAAAATAAATATGTTTGAAAATACCCCTTTCATAGGCCCTCTCACCCTTACACCGATCCCTCGCACCCCTTTTCACCCTTATGTTCTCGTTGCAAATGCAAAGAGAGAAAGGATAGACTAGATAAACTCTTTGAAAAAGTATAGGCTATCGCTAAAGCTTTTGAAGAATTTAAATCCAAGAGGGGTGTCAAAGAATCCAAGAAAGTAAGGTAGCCATACAATCCTGCAGTGGCAGTTGGGAGGAAGAAAAGAGCAATTAGCTATGTACTCTGCAATTATAAATAAAAAAAATTACAACTCCTCCATCTCCAAAAGTTGTTGTAGTTCAGGGGCCATTCAAGAAGGTTTACATATACATGAAACTTGTCACCAAACAGAAGAGGGATCTTCAATGGACCAAGAATGCCAAGCAAGGCGCACAAGTTAACCCCATCTATACCTTTTCTACCCAAGACATCAAGAGTATGACAGATATATGTATGCAGTATGTGAATAGGATAATTTTAATTTTCCTATCCTAGCCTTCTAATATACTCTTTGAAGAAGAAACTATGCAATAGATATGTCATCTGTTACAACAGTTGTGTATTCTTGTGGAACTTGTGCTAGTTTTTTTTCAACATATTACTCATATCTTGCATAAGTTACGTTAGATGGGTAATCTGTGAATAGATTTAGAGAACACTCTGCAACAGTTGGACCATCCATTGAATTTTTCCACTATGTTTTCCTTCTTTACAATTACTAACCTATTTAAAAATAGACTTCTTATATCACAGTATGTTGAAGAAATTCTCTGCCTTATGAGGGTCAGCCAATTAGCATACCTGGAGGCTTATGATGCTGTCGATAGGATAATGGACTTCAAATTCTACATGAATTTCAAGGATAGGTACGATGATCTCAGTAAGAGAGAGTCAAATCTAGGAGGTGTGTGTTTTTATTCATTAGTTTTTGGGTTCCAATGGGATGAGGAAATGATAAAATATGTTAGAGGGGAGAGGTAAATCCACAAACAAAGATCTGTACTAGGGAAAAGAGGATTCTTAGAGTCATGAACATTGATGGCATTCATTATCAGGATGTTGAGATACTACTCGAGGAGTAAAAGATCAAGGTTTATGACTGCAACTTACATGCCTTGGACTAGGCCATTTTTTAACCGATATGCAACTACTGTTGAAGTTGTTTTCATATTGTTGAGGTTGGGTAAGCTAATGGATCATTTTCTAGATAAAGTGTTAATGGAGCAACTATAGGATTTTGAAGGTAGAAACAAAGACATGGACCTTCCAAAACATAAAGCTGGTGCCCTGTGCGGGTTGCACGCGCTTGCACACATCAAATGTTTGCTAGATATGATAGAAATGGCTAAGGCAATAACCTTTATGTGCTATAACTCTGTGAAAATCATGCAAGAGGTCTAGTCTTATAAGGTACTAACTGGACCCTTAGAATATGTGTAAAAGAAGAGCTTGTGAAATAATAATTTTTTATTTCATTCGTTCACTTTACATACATAACTTTACATGTAGTGGTAATTTATGGATGTTTAAAAACAATTACGCTTGAATATCCATGTGTTTGAATATCCATGTGCTCAACAATATGAAAATTGTGGCAAATACAAATACACCACCATAAAAATTTCAGTAATTAGGCTTGAATATCCATGTGCCCAACAACACCAAACCAGTAGCAATAATGCCAATAATGTAGTATCTTCTTGCTCGATTTTCTTTCTCTTCAAAAGCCTTGACTTTCTTCAATAAACCCCAAATTACACGAGTTGCTTGTGAAGGGTATCGTTCTTCATACCAATAAAAGTAATCACATCCATCCAACTTCTATAAAAATAAGACCACATCTACAAAACAATTACAAGTGAATAATTAATCAACTAATTAAATAAAAATATATTACCTTGTAAATTTTAGAGGTAAAAAACCCACGACCTAGATTTTGCTGAGTCCAATAAGTCTTCAATAGATATTCATGACCACACTTACACTATCAAAAATCTTTATCCAAAAAACAGTGGAGGATGAGCTCGACATTGTCAAGCTCAGTTGGACAACATGAAAAATATATGTGGAAAATGTAATACAAATAATTTGAAGAACTTAGATTGAGAAAAAAAGATGACGAAGAAGAAGATTTGAGAATATAGGGTTAAATTTTAGGAAGAAGATAAATATATATGAAGGAAAAATAACCGTTGGGGACCAAATCAGATGCCAAGTTGATAAAAATTGAGGTTCAACAAGCCTTGGCTACGTGAATTAAACACGAGCTGCCAAAGTGAAAGATCGCTGCAACTTTAGATGCTTGTCGATGGGTTACACTTTTTTATTTCAAGTAACTTACCTTTACATGTAGTGGAAACTTTTATGTATAATAAATGTTAAATTTTTTATAATGCAATAGATTGTAACAAATATTCTACCTATTCTGATAGATAGTTTATCTATTGCAATAGGTTGGTCATCTGTTGCATTAGGTCGATGTCTTGTTGCATTACGTCAATGTTTCTAATTAAGTCTATCTGTTGGAATAGTGGGAAGACCGGTTTGATAATTTCCAATAGATTAGCTTCATGTTGCAACATATGTATAAATCTTTTTGATACTTTCCAATAGATATGTCGTCTGTTGCAACAAATACTTTATTTGTTGAAATATTTGGAACCACTATTCCATTTAAATTAATAAGTTCAAATCTAAGGATAAAATAAAATGCATAGATATAATTAAATAAATCGACCCCTTCAGAAATTGCATGAAACAAATCAATAAATAAATGAAATGTAAAATTTTTTATATGTTTATAGATCTCAACAAATTAATCAACAATTTATGTTGTGAAGCCAAGAATTCCTCAGGAGTGGTGAGGTTATTACTTTGAAAAACTTAAGCTATAAATATCTACTAAATATGGACAAGTTATTCCTCATCCGGTTCTATAAAATTCGGCTTTGGTCATCCTTGATCTTTAATGTCGCTTGTGTACGGTTTCTACGATTTTGCTTCTCCTTATTTTCATAAAAAGAGTATCATATCATTAATGTTGTTCAATAGTAGCTTTTATACTGACATCAACATAGAATGCAAGAATTTATCAATGCTAATCACATATATAAAAAAATGGAAAATGATAACTCATCAATTTTAGTAGATCAAACAGGTCTTCCTCCTATTTTAAATTATCCCAAACAGATTATATTTCTGTTGCAACAGATAGATCAACTGTTGGGACAAATTATAACATGGGGAAGACCCGTATGATAATTTCCAAATGATGAACCATCTGTTACAACATATGACTTATCTATTTGGAAAAGCTGAAATGATAGAAAGTTTTGATTTAATTTGTCCCAATAGATGACCCATTTGTTGCAACAGATAGGCCATATGTATGTAAAAATAAAAATGGTATGTAAAGCAGTTTGATTTTCTAAAACATATAAGATATAAGTTGCAATAGATATTATATATGATACAATAGGTTAATCAACTATTGCAATAGATCTATATATCTGTCTGCTAATTTGTTTAAATAGAAATATGTTTGTATGTTAGTTGGAATAGACGATATATATATATTCACCTTCTTCAACTCGTGTTGCTCTCCTGTGGCATTTGTACATGTGTTGCTCTCCTGTGGCATTTGTACATTGCTCAATAGTGCAATACACGGACAGGAGAGTTGCAATTTTGACTTTTTGGATGTTTGATGATGCCTTGAAAATTACTTTTCTTCTCCTCTTAGCCTTAATCTCTAATGGACTGGATGAATATAAAATCCTATTTGATGGAATGACACCTCTCTTAGATTTCAATTCCTTAACAAAAGTAGTTAATGCATTAATAACATTAATCACTACATGATATTTTGCCTTGCAGTCCTGACATTTGCATGCAGAACATTCACTAAGAGAGGTAAAATCTGCATAACTAGTATGATCATACTAATAATGATTTGTTTTATAAACTGTAAGAGAAGCATCATCAACACCAACAGCAGCACCACTACCACCACCAACAACTCCATCACCACTAAGACCATCAATAATAACAATAAGCCCACCCTCTAAAATTATTTTTCTTATGATGGTTGTTGCTTCAAATAATTTCATTTAGGGCCCGATAAATTTTGGACAGTCCATAAAGTAAGAAAAAATAGCATCTTCAACTCTCAATTGGTCAGAACAAGCGACGAATGAACAATCTAACATAAATTATTACATATATTATACTGATGATTAGATCATTCACTTGTTGTATCAAATAAGGAATGGCTTCAAATTCCCAAGATGATAAAATTACTCCAATAAATCAAAACCTTTATTGGATAAAAAAATGTATCATGTCATAATAAAAGAAACATTTACCATGAAAGCCCACGAAAAGACATGTAAGTTGACTGTCGTCATCACTAACGGAGTCAACAAATATTTGACAGTCATTTTGAAGATTTCATAACCCCTTGTTAAATGCCTCAAGATCCTTGGATAGATTTATCAAACCAAGTGGTATGTTTTTGTTAACGTCTCTCACCCAAAGAATATTATGTACAAACCAAACCAAGAAAAATGATTGTGTTTGCTTCTTTGAAATTGTTTTAGCTTTCAACAATTCATTCAAATTTTTGTTTTTGAAGCTTTGATTACCAATGGACACCAAGTCGTCACAATAACTCGACTTGCCTTTGCCATTTTTGGGTGTGCGGGGTGCTTTTTTGGGGTTAGAATAGGTATAACTTGAGAACGAGATGGAGGATAACAATTTGGTCTAGTAACTATGGCAAACTCCTTCCAACCAAAATAAATAGGCATGCCACCATAATTTATCCACATCTCAGCCATCTTATCTTTGTTTTCATACATAATCCTGCGCTTGAGAAGATCATATACTATTTCCATTTGGAAATGGACACTGTTATCCTCCAGCAAATCAAGATATTTCCTAAAGCAGCTGTCCCTAAAATAAGCATCTAATTTTCGTTCGTAAAGTATTTTTCTGAAGGCATCAAAAGATTTTTCTATGGATGACTTAACCACAAAATTACCCATTAAATCTATGACACCATCTCACTGCATTCTAATACGATAACAATGAGTGCTGAAGGTTTTGACCAACTCTTTGGTGAAAGGGCTATTAGCATTTGGGTCATCTCTTTTGAAATATTTCTCCTCCCCATGTTCATCATATTCTGCTCTTGATTAAGATAACTTTTGTAAAGAAAGCTCATAAAGTGGTAAATGTAGCTAAGCTGCTTCAATTGTTCCTTTACTTGAACTTTTGGGAGCCAAATAATCTAAAAATAATAGGAATATAAAATAGATTATAATTGAAAAATGCATCATTAACAATGGATAACAGTATATCTAACATGTACAATAGTAAAATAACAGTTCTAGTAGATCACATATCTGTTGCATTAGTAGCTAAGCTGTTGGAACATATAACTAACCTATTGAAATGGATGAGTAATCTGTTGCAATATTAAAAAAAGATCACTCATCTGTTGAATCAGATGATTGTTTGTGCAATAGATCACACAAATATTGCAACGTATGAGAAATCTGTTGGAACTGTTATCAATGGTCAATATTTTTTAGATTTCTTCCAGTAGAAGGGTCGTTTATCGAAATAGATGAATGATCAGTTAGAAAAATAAAGTCTTGGACATATCATGTTGGAATAGTTTATAGAATTTTAACCATCAAAAGGTTCATCTATTGCATCAAATAATTTATCTGTTGCATTAGATTTTTAATTTGATGGTCCCTACGTTGCCTTAGATGGATGATCTATTGCATCAAAAGGTTAATCTGTTGAATCAAATTGTAAATTGGGTGGTTCCTCTGTTGCATCCGATGGTAAATATGTTGCAACAAAAGTTTAATCTATTGCATCAGATTATAAAACTGTTCCATCAAATTTTTAATCTGTTGCATCAGATAGTTAATCTGTTGCATCAGATAGTTAATCTGTTGTATCAGATGGTTAATCTGTTGCATCAGATAGTTTATTTTTTATGTCAGATGTTTAATCTATTGCATCAGATGGTTAATCTATTACGTCAGATGGTTAATCTATTGCATTAGAAGATTAATCCGTTGCATCAGATGATTAATCTGCTACATCAAATAGTTATTCATTTGCAAAAAAAAAGCAGTAGCATGATTTTGTTCAATAGAACAACAACAATATCACCATTGTTTAACAAGAACAAGAACAAGAACAAAAACAAATCAACTCAACAACATATTGAGAAGCAAACAATCCCACATCGGAAAAATAGAGGAAGCATGTCCTATATTTAAAGTATCATCCAACTCCACTAGCATGAGGCCTTTTGGGAGGTGCCCAAAAATAAATCGGTGAGGGTTTGACCCAAAGCGGACAATATCATACTAGTATGGAATTTGGGCGAGGTTTCACAGGGTCCAAACAAGTGCTATCAGAGTCCAGGTTCAGGTGTATCGGAGTGGTGACTGCGGTTGGTGAGGAGTTCCCGGTGTAACGACAAGACTGGAGATCTGCAAGTGGTGCCTTATTTTAAAGTCTTCCTGATGAGTGGTGCTTAGGCGGTGTGTCCCGTTGGGTGATAACAGCAGTACAAGATGTTTAGCAGATCATGTAAAGTGACCTAGTAGTTGAGATCTACAGTTGATGCCTCATGTCGAAAGTCTTCTTGACAAGTGATGGTCAAGCGGCGTGTCCCACTGGTTGGTAGTGGCGGTATGGGGAGGTCACAAGTGATGTGGTCTTGGTTTGAGGGGAGGATTGTTATGAAGCAAACAATCCCACATTGGAAAAATAGAGGAAACATGTCCTATATTTAAAGTATCATCCAACTCCATTAGCATGAGGCCTTTTTTGAGGTGCCCAAAAACAAATCCGTGAGGGCTTGGTCCAAAGCGAACAATATCATACTAGTGCGGAGTTTGGGTGAGGTTGCACGTGGTCCAGACACAACAGGCGCAACACCAAAAACACCTACATCGTTGTTTTGTTTGTACAAAACACAAACAACAAAAATCAAACTTCAATTAACGCAACACACAAAAAAAGATTATATTTCACTCCGAAAACATAAGAGTAGAAATACCTAAAAATATTTTTTTGTTCATACCGCATTTCAAATTAAGGATATAAATAATTTAATTATTAACAAATACTTGAAAAAAAGTTGGCTCAAGTTCCTCTTTTTCTTCAAAACTAAAAAGGCCATAAATTTTATCCTGTGAAAGAAGAAAATAGATTATGAAGAACTTGAAGTTGTTGTTGTTTGAGAGCAAGGTTGTCAAGTCAATTGACGGTTGAAAGTCAAAAAGGAACTCGAAGCCCAACTATTTATCACTAGAGGTTGAAGTCGATAGTAATTGAAAGGAGAAATTCGCAAAACTTTTGGCTAGAAGAAACTGTCTAGAGAGAGTGAAGTGAGAAGGTTTATAATTTTGAGAGGAGAGAGGTGTGGGTTGATTTGTATTTTTGAAAAGATTAGAAAGTTTTGACATTATTATTTAAGTTCATAATTAACTTAATCAAGTTTCTTAATTATGTTTGACCCTTTAAGTTGGTCAATGTCGCCAATCCTTCAGTGAAGACTTAAATGACACCTTTCCTTCAATTTTATCTAGTTTAAGGGCGTTTTGACCCTTTCTTGTATATAAAATTCTAAATCGCTCTTGAAATGTTGATCCAATAACCTGATATCAACAATTATTTTTCATATTATTTTTTTAATTTAGGTTACGGATTATGGTTTGATTTTGAGCACCCCTACTACATATATTTTGAACACCCTTACTCCATATGTACTAGAAATAAAGGGAAAAAGATAATAATTTGATTTCTTTAAAAGGACGGAGCTTCAAATCTCTTTCCTTTCATCACCTTGATCACAATGTTTTCATCCTTTTCCCTCCCACAACTGGCAAGGGTGATGCAACACTTATATAACTTGAATTAAAAAACATATAGCTAAGTGTTGTATGTGATTGGAAAAATCGATACCCTAGCAAGAAAATATCATTGTGTAGAGCTGTCAATATGGGTCGGTCCAGCCCATCCGTGCCAGCCCATATGGGCTTTGAGTTTGATGGGTTGGGCTGAGCAGGCCCATCAAAATGATTGGTCCAAAAACAACAAAGCCCACACTATTATTCTGTGGGTTGTGGGCCTTACGGGCCAGTCCACTTTTTAAAAAATAATATTTTATAATTTAATTTTCGAATGTTAATAAGTATAAATATTATCACACAATATAACATAGTGTTAATACTTGTTAATCAAGTCTCCAACACCACAAAAAATACTCCTAATAGTGAAATTAAATAACCTTTGACGTGATATTCTTCAAACCAAATAGAAATACTAACAAGCAGTCTAAATAGTTGCATTTATTTGACTTACGGGCCGGCTCACTGGCTAGCCCAACACACATTGTTTAAGCCCCACGGGCGCTGGGCTAAAGTGCCCTTTTCTTAAATGAGCTGCAAAAAGTGAAGCCCAACTACATCAAATTACAGGTCGGGCCGGCCGGCCCAACGGGCCTGACCCATATTGACGTTTCTATCGTTGTGCTTGAGTGGAAAACAATTACTACTACTATTTTTTTGTTGAGAAATCTAGACAAATACCTTTAGCCTGTCCAAAGCAAAAGCTGCTATACAGTATAAAACAAGCGCAATTGCCAACACAAAGATAAAGATATGGAGCTGGAGTATTGCATATGAAGATGCAAATTGAACTTTTCCCTGCATTTTCCAATCTAAAACCCCCAAAAAATAAAAGTACTAAGAAAGTGTATATTAAAAAATCTCACACATAAATCAAATTAAAACGCTAATTCATTGAGAGAAATGACCAAAATCATATAAAGTCCTTTTTAATGAACAACGTGGGACTCAACATAAAGGTATGTGGAAAAAGATAATGCAATCACAATTGTACCTTTAAACCTCAAAATCAACAAGCAGAACAGTTAACGGTTTCTACTTGCAGAAGATGGTTTTCAATTGGCCATCTTGAAAATGGAAAACGAAAATACCTTGGATTTAAAAATTTGCCATTTTTTTCAATTCAATTCAAGGAACCAGAGTATCGGAAAGATGGACTTCATGTGCTGAGTTTTAGCAGGTTAGGTGGTACAGCTCAACACATTATAGACTTTTTGTTTGTATTACACTAACTTTAAATGTTTTAAGATTAATGTAATCTTACTAACTTTTATCTTACTTAATAATATATTAAAGAAATGACCTAAAAGAAAATTTTCATTGAAGTAACATTTATATCTTTGACGCAAGGACAAACCTTAGGTGCAAAATTTATCACTTTGCCCAAAATTTTAAATAATATTTTCCAATTTTTTCTTTATTATATATGTGTTCTCGTTTATGTTTTTCCCTTTTAGTTGAATGCTTGTTTTCATAGGTGATAATTTGCTCTCAAAGGTTTTAGATCTTTTTGACTATTCATTAGTTATAATGTGTCTTTGTCAGCTTTAAAGGCTAGCAAACCATTGGATGATTGAGTTTCAAAGGGACAAGATTTAAGTCAAAATCACATACACTGAATAAATCCTAACATTTTATAGTAACCCTTTCTTTTCTCTTTCACTACTGCTAGTTGCAGCGACATTCTTTGATAGTGTTTTTCAACATTATTTTTCTTTGTGAAATTTTAATTTTTATGAGTAAATATTTGAATGGAAAAACTAAGATCTTTTATGACTTTCCTTTTTTAATTTGTTGTTGTTGGTTATGCAAATTTTCCCTTTTCTTTGCTCTTCTTTAATTTGTTTTCTTTGAAGCGAGGGTCTATCAGAAAGAACCTCTTCCTAGGTAGGGCTAAGTTCTTTAGTACACTCTATCCTCTCCATACCTTAGTTGTGGTGGGATTATACTGGTATGTTTTTGTTTTAAAAACAAATCCACTAGGTAGTTTGTTTTTGTTGTTGGTTCTGCAAAATCATCCATTCAGTGAACAATAATTTTCTATTTCATGTTGTATAAAGGTGATAAAGAACAACAGAATGTTACAACAATCACAAGATAATGATTTATTTAGATATTGATTTTGGGGTAGATTCTAAAGATATAGAGAGTTATTTGCTCGTAATTGAGCATCATGAGATTCATCATGTTTCTACTTTTTTGGAGAGACAAACTGTGTCAACATTTTTGGGGTCTCTCCTTAACATGCTTTCCATTCTTGTAAGTTATATGAGTGTTTCGCAAAAAGGAAACATAAGAATTTATATAACTTTCCTCTTGAGTTCTTGTCAAGGATACAATTCATCATTGCATGTTCCCTAGTTTTAAGTGGTTAGATTGTGTTACAATGGAATTTGTGCTTTTCCTTTAGTCTTTAAGAAATTTTTTTCATTTAAATGCACAATCATGTGCTTTTTCAAGTTGTATAAAAGAGAATGGATTGACAGTATCAAAAGGATTGCGCTACCTCTTAGATTCTGCGGTAGATTAAAAAGGGATGTGAAACGACATATTCCTATTTTATATTGCTTACATTCTCGCTAAATTTGTACTTTTTTAGCAGATCAGAAAGTTGTTTAGGTATTACATTAGAATAATCCTCTTATCCTCAAACCATAAACCCTAAACACTACAATGATACTAGGATGGCTTTCCTTTGATAGCATATGTTAGATTGGAAGTATTTGGTTCCTGTTATGCTGTACAAGGCCATAGATTTTTTCTTTAAAAGAACAGAAATATATACTTCGATGATATAATGTTTTCTTTTATTGAGACAAATAATTCTTCTTTGTACTCTTCTTTTTTATAATAAAACCTCTCATCTAATAGAAAAAGTAAAGAACATGGATGTTTTCATAAAATGTTTCGTATCTTTTATGATTCGGACTGAGTAAGCAAACCACAAGTAAAAGAAAACAAGAAAAACATACTAATTTATGTGTGTTGTTCTTGTTTTCTTTTGCTTGTGGTTTGCTTACTCTGTCTGAATCATAACAAAATGGTATCAAAGCCTGTTTGTTTGTTTTTTCGGGGATGGCACCATGAAGTATGATATTCCACTATTAGATCACAACACTAGATTTTCGTTATGGCAGGTTAAGGTGTGGGTTGTGCTCACGCAGTTTGATTTGGACGATGCTCTATTAGGGTTTGATAAGATGCCCTTATCGTGGCGGACAAGGACAAATGCCGTAAGGATAAGAAGGCTCTATCTTAGACCCACCTTCATTTATCTAATTAGATTCTACATGATATTTTGAAGGAGACCACTATTGCTGTATTGTGGTTGAAATTGGAATCATTGTCAATGATGAAGATCCTAACAAGTAAGTTGAATCTAAAAAAAAAACTATATTCCTATCGCATGTCTGAGGGTGTATCCTAGGAGGATCACCTATCTTTATTTAAGGAAATCATCTCTGATTTAGAGACTCTAGAGGATAAGTACGATGAGGAAGATCTATGGTTGATTTTGTTGTGTTCGTTGCCTGCATCATACACGACTTTTAGGGATACAATTTTTTATAGAAGTGATACCCTGACCATAGATGAAGTCTATGATGTGTTGTTCTCTAAG
>NW_025852623.1:32990-80133 GCF_002878395.1 Capsicum annuum | reverse complement strand
GGAGGATCACCTATCTTTATTTAAGGAAATCATCTCTGATTTAGAGACTCTAGAGGATAAGTACGATGAGGAAGATCTATGGTTGATTTTGTTGTGTTCGTTGCCTGCATCATACACGACTTTTAGGGATACAATTTTTTATAGAAGTGATACCCTGACCATAGATGAAGTCTATGATGTGTTGTTCTCTAAGGAGAAGATGAAACAACTTGTGAATGGGTCGGAGACTAAAGGAAATGGTCTCCTTGTTAGAGCAAGGAATTGTGAGAGGAACTCTGGGGTGATGATTGAAACAAATCAAAATTCAGAAACTGAAACAAAACCTGTGAGAGGAACTCTAAGGGTGATGATTGAAACATATCAATATCCAAAAACAGAAATAAAACCTATAATTACTGCACTGAGAAAGGCAACATCAAATCCAAGTGTTGGAAGTTACAGAATATAGAGAAAAGAGAAGCTCCAAAAACGAAGAGAAACAAACAAGAAAAGTCCAGTGAAGCTAGTTTTATTTAAGATGGTGGTAGTGATGAAGATCTCTTGGTTGTTTCTGATGGTAACTCCAAACCCTGTGAGGAATAGATTCTTAATTCAGCTTGCACGTTTCATATTTGTCGTAATTGGGATTGGTTTACAACGTATGAAGCTGTCTGTAAAGGTGTTGTGTTGATGGGAAATAACACACCTTGCAAGATAGCTTGTATTGTAATAGTTAGAATTAAGATGTTTGATGGGGTTGTGAGAACACTTGGTGATGTGTTGTATGTCCCAGACCTTAAGTGAAATCTCATTTCCTTGATTACCCTTGATTTGAATGGATATGGGTACATTTGATACGAAACACCCCAAGAACACACTAACAACAGTACAAAAATTGTCTACAAAGATGACACCAACCGAGGACCAAGCTAGAGCTTGTCTCGGCAGCAAATATGACAAGAACAACACGAATAACAAGGGTGTTTAACACCACCTTCAGCCAATAACAAACTAGATTAACAAGACGAGAACAACAACCAAGGAAACACAAAGCACAATTTTACCACAGACAAGGAGAAACAAGTACAAGAAAATAAGATAGTGTGACGTACACCACTACATGTTCTAAGCACCAAGGTGTATCTTAAACACAAAAACACAAAAAACCTGCGATGATAAACACCTATACTCTTACCATGACACAAGAGGGTGTTAACCCCCTCAAGCACCAAGGTTTCTAACCAAATTTTGCAATACTAGTGATTCCACAGTAGCATAACCCTAGTTATGGTTTCTCTCAGTTTCTCAACAAGAGTTTCTTTAAATAACATTCAAAAACTAAGGAACTAAAACCCTACAAGGTTTTATTTATATCACATTACAAAAATTAGAGACAAAAGACTAAAAGACCCTTTAATGACTACTCTTCAAAATGGCCGTTTATTGAGTGATCCTTAGGGACGGTTTTGGGCCTCCGTAAAACTCTTGTGAACACTTTTTAGGTGGTTTTTACAATACTCAAAAAGTGTCCATGGTCATGATCGTACTCGTATCATCGACCAAGCTTGAGCTTGTCTCAACAGCAAATATAACAAGAACAACACGAATAACAAGGGTGTTTAACACCAACTTCAGCCAATAACAAACTAGATTAACAAGACGAGAACAACAACCATGGAAACACAAAGCACAATTTTACCACAGACAAGGAGAAACAAGTACAAGAAAATAAGATAGTGTGACATACACCACTACATGTTCTAAGCACTAAGGTGTATCTTAAACACAAAAACACAAAAAACTTGTGATGATAAACACCTACACTCTTACCATGACACAAGAGGGTGTTAACCCCCTGAAGCACCAAGGCTTCTAACTAAATTTTGCAATACTAGTGATTCCACAGTAGCATAACCCTAGTTACGGTTTCTCTCAGTTTCTCTACAAGAGTTTCTTTAAATAACATCCAAAAACTGAGGAACTAAAACGCTACAAGGTTTTATTTATATCACATTACAAAAATTAGAGACAAAAGACTTAAAGACCCTTTAATGACTACTCTTCAAAATGGCCGCTTATTGAGTGATCCTTAGGGACGGTTTTGGGCCTCCATAACACTCTTGTGCACACTTTTTAGGTGGTCTTTACAATACTCCAAAAGTTTCCACGGTCATGATCGTACTCGTATCATCCTCTCCATCTTGAGAGGAATTTTCCCACCAATTCACAACCTCACCTTTCTTACTGAGGCACTTCATAATATCCTTTACGCGGCCAAACCTCTTCTCCATATTTCTCACCTTGCATTCCAACGTCTTCATGCTCTCCATATTGAGGCTCTCCATCAAACCTAGTCAATTCAATCACTACTTCTTCCCCAAGATAGTATAATTTTCCCTTCCTTAGAATCACGTTCCTCTGGTTTGGACACTTATTAACCTTGTGCCCCACCCTTAACATTTGAAGCATTGAAATCTCTTGTAAATGGAAGTGTAAATTGGTTTACCTTCATACCTTGGGGGATATTTTAGGGCAGCCTTGGTCATCTCAGGTTGGGCAACCATGAATAAGCTCTTTTTGAGCTGCCCTTCAACCTCCAATGCCACTTGGAAGATGCCATCAATAGTGTCAAACTTATGATGTGTCATGCGAGTGGAGATTTCCATGTTCAACCCAAATTTGAAGAACACAACTTCATGACTTACTTGTTCTCCCCGGTAATCTAGTTTTAACATCAATTGTTGAAATTCGTTGTTGTAAGCCATGCAACTCTTGCTCCCTTGCCTCAAATTGTACGATTAGTCAAGGAGCTTATGTCTATAAGTCTCGGGCAACTATCTTTCGCGCATAATATTCTTCAACCTCAACCAAGAAGGAGGTTGTCCCCCAATCATCTCATTCTCAAACCGTTTAACATACTCCCACCACGTATTAGCATACCCTTCAAAGTGAGCTATAGCATAGCAACTCTTCTTTTCTTTGGTGAGATCATTAAATTTGAATATCTTATCACAATATGATTCCCATGTAAGATAAGATTCAATATCACACTCACCCTTGAAAATAGGAAGGCTCACTTTGATGGAGTTGAGACCTACATCTCTATCTTAGTGACGGGTTCCTTATTACTCCAATTGACTAACTCTTCTTCCATGCCCTCGGTATCCCCTTTGATCCCTATTCCTTCACTTTATTTCTTCTTCGATTAGATAAGTATCATCATACATCCCATCCCATACCATCTCCTTTAGTTCTCCGTAACATATCTCTCTTCTTGAATTTGAGGGTTTTGGACATTTAGGATTTGGTACGGTGGATTGGCATTTAGTGAAGGAGGTCTTTGGATTGGAGGATTTTTGTGTGGATGAATTGGATTTAATGGTGGTAATTGGGTTCCAAGTTCGTAATGTGGGACTTGGTGGAGTAGGGTATGGCTAGGTCCTTCAAGGTCTCGGATTTTTGAGTAAAGGTTGGCTTGTGGTATGGTATTTGGTGGGTACGTTCTTTGGTGAATGTCTTTGGGGGTAATGGTTGGGTATGTGTTTTGAGGAGTTAAGGGTCGAGAACTCTGTTGGCTTTCTACCCTTTCCACCCGGCCACTAATAGAGGCCACTTCCACACCTAACTTCTCAACCGTAGCATTCACTCTAGCTACATCCCGAGAAAAGGACACAAGGCTAGCTATAAGGGCATTCATATCATTATGATCCATAGTTTATGCATTGGATATTTTGGGTTCCATCTATGGTGGTGCCATTTGCAAATGCACCTACAAAACAAACAGATGTTAGTTTAAAAGATTTTCACACTCGGTTCCCCCACTTGGCCCTTCAAGTATTGTAAGATGACTATAAATCCTTGAGTGCTTAGGAATGAGTCCACAATTCTTTGATATCTTGGAAGAGTAAGAAGCAAGACCACATTTCAAAATCTTCAACAGAGGATGAATATCAAGCAATGTCTACTGCTTGCTCCAAGATTATGTAGCTTCGTGGATTACTTGCTGAGATTGGATTTCCTAAATCTAATCCTACTCCTCTCCATGCTGACAATATAAGTACTTTTCAAATTGCTACTAATCCAGTTTATCATGAGTGGACTAAACACATCGAAGTAAACTGTCACTGTATACGGGAAGTTGTAGATAAAGGTGTCATTACTCTTCCACACGTGCCCAGTGATTTTCAAATAGTTGATGCATTTATAAAATCAATGGCATGACGGCGACATGAGTTTCTGGTCAGCAAATTGATGATTATTGATCTACCAACATCAATTTGAGGGTGGGTGTTAGCATGATGTAAATATTGTATATATTAATGTAACCATATATTGTTGTTTATTAGTGTAATTGCATAGATTTGATTTAGTAGTTAAAGAGAATAATAGTGACTTTAGTAGAGCAGATTTGGTGGGATAAAATAGGGGATTTAGAGAGATAGAAAAGTTGATCTTTAGGGATAGGAAGACGGATCTTTAGAGATGTAATCATTGAATATTTTATATTTAATGGCAAGACTCTCAATATTGAGAGGCATTCAACAGAAAATTGACACTGGTCAGATCTTGTCTTGGTTTATTCTGTGATTTCTACTAATAGATTTTGCTCTTTTTTTTTTTCTTTGGTGTTGATCCTTCTTGTTGTTTAGACTAGTTTCCATAGTTAGTTTTTCTTCCACCTCTTAACTTTTGTTGTTAAGCTTCTGATTGGAACTCTGAGGTTGTTCCTTGATATCTTATACCCAGTAGCCTCCATAGCCTGGTGCTTGAGCATAATTAGCTTCTATTTCGTAATTTGGAGTTGGAGAAAGTTATCACTAGCGCTTGATAAGCGAACTAATATAATTGACTAGCAATCATAGTGTGTAAGATATTAAGGAGAGTGAGTTGGTGGTGAATGCCTGCTATCGGAAGATTTTCTATTCTGAAAACATAAAACATTCGATTAAAATGAAGAAATTTCATTCAAGTCCATTGCAAACTATAAAACACATATATTCTTCAATGTGAACCAAAAAGATCTAAAACTAATTAATGAGACTTTATAATGCGACGGGAATACGGGGCTTCAAATAGTAAAACAACCCGCTACCATATTAGGGGTGCTTATCGGGTGGTTAATTTTTTTTTTTTTGCACTTATGATTTGGCTTGCCATATATCGATATTTATATGACTATGTTGTTATCAAACCTCTAGGAGCAGTTTTGGATTAAACCAGTCAAATCAAAGACATTTTTATTCAATTTGGCATAGTTGAAGGGCATTTTGACCCCTTTTTGTTTATAAAATTCTAAATTTCTTTTAACCTCAAAATCAACGGCCAGAACCCTTAACGGTTTCCACTTGCGGAAGAGATTTTCAATTCGACATCTTCGAAGATACCAAAAATGGAAAACAAAAATACCTTGGATTTCAAAATTTGCCCTTTTTTTCAATCCAATTCAAGGAACCGGAATAACCGGTAGATGGACTTCATTTGCTGAGTTTTTGAAGGTTACGTGGTACAGATTGGCACATTGTAGACTTTTTGTTTGTATTACACTAACATTAAATGTTTTCAGATTACTGTAATCTTATTAACTTTTATCTTACTTAATTATATATTGAACAAATGCCCTAAAAGAAAATTTTCACAGAGTTAACATTTATCAGTTTGCCGCAAGGACAAACCCCAGGTGCAAAATTTATCTCTTTGCCCAAAATTCTAAATAATTTTTTCCGATTTTTTCTTGATTATATATGTGTGCGCGTTTGTGTTTTTCCCCTTTGGTTGAATGCTTTTTTTCATAGGTGATACAACTCATCTCCTTAAATTAATTTACTCTCAAGGTTTAAGGTCTATTTGACTATTAGTTAGGAATAGATATATTTCACAATAGATCTATTTCACAAGTTATCCGCACCCCCATACAAATGGTATCAGAGCACAGTTATCAACATGAACTATTTACAATAAAATGAACATAGAAGACCATTTAAAAAATACAACAGTAACATATATGTTTGACTTTAGATTGGATTGGATTAATTATGAGAAGACTATTTCAAAATATAGAAGCTTTTAGAAAAATTAAAGAATCTTTAATTAGTAATTATTCAGAATATATAAGTCTAAATAAAACAAAATAAAACCCACAAAGATTAGCCTGCCTAGTTACCTTAATATCTAGTATTGAAGCAAAATTAATAATCCATTTAAAATCTAGAAGAATGATACACATACCACCTAATTATGATAAAATCAGATTTAGATATAAACCAAAATATTATAAATATGGTTTAAATGAATAAAGTACAAAAATATAAAGAACTAAAACAAATTATTTCTGAAAAATGTAAAGAAGCAAAAATAAGAATAGAAAGATTACATTATAATATATTTTCCGGAGTTAGTGAAAACTCAATAAATTCACAAAAAGATGAAATATCAAAATTAGAATCACAAATAGATAGTTTAGAATATATATATCAACATGAACTATTTACAATAAAATAAACAAAGAAGAATTTATAATAGATGAAAAATATATGAAAATCACGAAGGATTAAAAATAAAAATAGTATTTTCTAATCTAGGAAGAAGATATAAGAAAATAGGTGAACATTTATAGTTAATGTTAGAAAAAGAAGAATTAAAATTAGAAGATAAATTGACAGCTATGGTAAGAATAGAAAGAGAAAATGGAGAAATAGATAGGAAAAAGGAAATAGAAAAAATAAAACAACAAACTACAGAAGAAATACGAAAAATAGAAGAAACTAAAAATAGTAGGATTGCTGAATTAGAAAAAGAATATTTAAATGATGAAGGACAAACCAAAAAATAATATTTGACAGTAACATATTTGATGAAATAAAAGGAAAGGAATTAGACTTAAGTGTAGAAAAAATATTTAAATTACCAACAATAAAAAATATATTTACTAGGAAAAAAGAAGAATATTATGCAGTAAGACAAAAGGAACATGTAATAGACTGTAGATATGCAAAAGGTAAAGCTAGTATACCACTAGTAACAAAAAGAATAATTAATAAAGAGATAAATGATATAAAAAGTAGAGACCCAATAAAATATGTACACCTTGGAGGTACAGAGATATTAATAAAAGCATGTTTTAGAGAAGGAATAGATACACCAATAGAATTATATTTACCAGATGATAGAATTATAAAACCTATAGAAAAAAACATAATAACTGTCATAAAAGGAAATTTAATATACCAAAAATTTTAATTTATAATAAGTGCAAATTATTCAGTAGCGGTAACAGATAAAAATATAGATAAATCATTAGTATTATATTGGAAAATATCAGGAATAGAATTAACCCCAGGAAGTAAAATATTTACAGCAAGATGCAAAAATTTATATGTATTAACAACAAAACATAAAATTACAGGAAAAAATAAGATTAACAAAATACGAATAGAAAGTCCATTCAAACAGATTCTAAAAATAATAGATAAGAATGATTATAGCTATAGAGACATAGATATAGAAGAAAATTTAGAAATAATAAATGATAAAATAAGTACAACAAAAAGAATAGCTGATGAAAAACCAGAATCATCAAGCTCATCAAAAAGAACAAGTTATGAAACAAACTCAACAAATAATTTAAACCAACATTACATAACAGGAAAGGTAAATGAAAAAGAATATTTAATACTCTTAAATACAGGACAAGAAGAAAATTATATAGCAAAATATCCAGTAAAAAATGCAGAAATAAAAACTGATAATGATATATGCCCAGATCTACCAAGAAGTTTAATAAATATTAAAAACATAGCAGAAAAAGAAATAATAATAGGAATTAGAAAAATAAAAATAAAATTTGAAGTAAAGGAAGAAATGCAAAAAGTAGACATAATATTAGGAACAAAATGGCTAGAATAAGTAAAACCATATAATATAGAACATACACAATTAACCTTAACATATAACAGAGAGAAATTATTCTTAAAAAGAGCCTTAACATAAAATGAAAATATATGTATTAATGAAGATAGTAGTAGAAGATATTACAGTAGATATTATACGCCTATGATAGATACAAGAGCAGAAGCTAATTTATGTAGATATAATTGCTTACCAGAAAGCAAATGGGATGAATTAAAAACACCAATAATAGTTAAAGGATTTAATAATGAAGGAAGCTTAATTACTTATAAAGCTAGGAATGTAAAAATACAAGTATGGGATAAGATATTAACAATAGAAGAAATTTATAATTATGAACTAACATCAAAAGATATACTTTTAGGGATGCCGTTTTTAGACAAATTATACCCACATATAACAACTAGAACAAATTGGTGTTTTACAATACCATGTAAACAGAAAGTAAGAGCAAAAAGAGTTAATAATAAAATAAGAAAGAAAACTGATTGGATAAAAGGAAGTGAAAAAATTACCCAAAAGTTAGAAAATATAAAAAATACTGAAGATACAATAGAACTAGTCGTATTTTCGATAAATAAAATAGAAATAACTATATTTTCAATAAATAAGATAGAAATAATTAAGAAAAAATTAGAACAATTGTATAATGAAGATCCATTAAAAGGACGGGAAAAACATAAAAATACTATAAAAATTGAATTAATAGATAAAAATAGCATAATAACCCAGAAACCATTAACATATAATTTTGACGATTTAAAGGAATTTAAAATGCATATACATGAATTATTAGAAAAACAATATATACAAAAAAGTAATAGTATACATAATAGTCCAGCATTTATAGTAATAATAAACATAGTGAACAAAAAAGAGGAAAAAGTAGAATGATCATTGACTATAGAAATTTAAATGCAAAGACTATGACATATAATTATCCAATACAAAAATAAGATATTAAAAATAAGACAAATATAGGGATATAATTATTTTAGTAAATTCGATTGTAAATAAGGATTTTACCATTTAAAGTTAGAAGAAGAATCTAAAGAATTAACTGCATTTACGGTACCACAAGGATTTTATAAATGGAACGTATTACCATTTGGATATAAAAATGCTCCAGGTAGATATCAACATTTTATGGATAGTTATTTTAAACAATTATATAATTGTATAGTATACATCGATGATACATTATTATATACAAAAACTAAAGAAGAACATTTAAAATTATTAGGACAATTTATAGATATAATAGAAAAATCGGGAATAAGTCTAAGTGAAAAGAAAGCTGAAATTATGAAAAATCAGATAGAATTCTTAGGAATACAAATAGATAAGAGTGGAGTGAAAATGCAACAACATATAGTACAAAAAATAATAAATTCGAAAGAAGAATTAGATACAAAAAAGAAATTACAATCATTTTTAGGATTAGTAAACCAAGTAAGGGAATATATTCTAAACTTAGCAGAAACTTTAAAACCACTACAGAAAAAATTAAAAAACTTTATTTCTGTTTCATTGAACGTACCTGAGTAGTATCTACAATTTCTATTCTTATTTTTAATTGTTTACGTTTTTCAGAAATAATTTATTTTAGTTCTTTGGATTTTTGTACTTTATTCATTTAAACCATATTTATAATATTTTGGTAGTCCGTCCGGCCTTGCTGTATGGAGCGGAGTGTTGGCCAGTTAAGAACTCACACATCCAAAAAATGAAGGTGGCAGAAATGCGGATGTTGCGCTGGATGAGTGGACTGACTCGAGGGGATAGAGTTCGGAATGAGACTATCCGGGAGAAGGTTGGTGTGACTTCAGTGGAGTGTAAGATGCGGGAAGCACGATTGAGATGGTTCGGACACGTGAAGAGGAGGGGCATGGATGCCCCGGTCCGTAGGTGTGAGAGGCTAGCGTTGGATGGTTTTAGGCGGGGTAGGGGTAGGCCGAAGAAGTACTGGGGTGAGGTGATTAGGCGGGACATGGAACAGTTACAGCTTACCGAGGACATGACCCTAGATAGGAAGGTCTGGAAGACGCGAATTACGGCAGAAGAGTAGGGCCAGATTGGGTCGCTAGTGTAGGGAATTACTCGGTGGGGTTTTTTTTATTTTTATTCCCGTTATGATTCCGTATTCAGTGTCCCATGCTTATTACGAATCTGTGTGCTTTCCTCTGCTTTCCGCTGTTTTATATTTCTTATGGGTGCCGTATTTATGTTATGTCATCTGCTTCTGTGCTTTACTATGTGTTTGTGTGATATCTTGTGTCTTGAGCCGGGGGTCTTTCGGAAACAGCCTTTCTACTTCATCAGAGGTAGAGGTATGGACTGCGTACATCTTACCCCCCCAGACCCCACTAAGTGGGAATACACTGGGTTTGTTGTTGTTGTTGAAGTGTTATGTATCTTATTCTTCTAGATTTTAAATGGATTATTAATTTTGCTTCAACACTAGGTATTAAGGTAATTAGGTAGGCTAATCTTTGTGGGTTTTCTATTGTTTTATTTAGTCTTGTATATTCTGAATAATTACTAATTAAAGATTCTTTAATTTTTCTAAAAGCTTCTCTGTTTTTAAATGGTCTTCTCTTAATTAATCTAATCCAATCTAAATTCAAACATATATGCTACTGCTATATTTTTTAAATAACTGTGCTCTGATACCATTTGTATTGGGTGCGGATAACTTGTGAAATAGATCTATTGCCATTGGAAGATTGAGTTTCAAAGGGATTAGATTTAAGTCAAAATCACATACAATGAATAAATTCTAACATTTTATAATAACCCTATCTTTTCTCTTTCACTATTGATAGTTGCAGTGATATTCTTTGATAGTGTTTTTCAACATTATTTTTCTTTGTGAAATTTTAATTTTTATGAGTAGTTCTTGGAATGGAAAAACTAAAATCTATTATGACTTTCCTTTTTTTTTTTTTGATTTGTTGTTGTTGGTTATGCAAATTTTCCCTTTTCTTTGATCCGCTTTAATTTGTTTCCCTTGAGCCGAGCGTCTTATCAGAAACATCCTCTTCCTAGGTCTTTATTATATTCTATTCTCTCCAGACCTCAGTTATGCTGGGAATACACTGGTATGTTTTTGTTTTAAAAACAAATCCGCTAGGTAGTGCCTAGGGCTAGGTTCCTTTTTTTGTGTTGTTGTTTTTGTTATTGGTTCTGCAAAATCTTCCATTCAATGAACAATAATTTGTTATTTCATGATGTATAAAGGCGATAAAGAACAAGAAAATGTGCCAACAATCACAATAATGTTTGATTTAGATATTGATTTTGGGGTAGATTATGAAGGGATACATAGTGATTTGCTCCTACTTGAGCATCATGAGATTCATCTTGTTTCTACTTTTTTTGGAGATAAAACTCTGTGAACATTTTCGCGGTCTCTCCTTAACATGCTTTCCACTCTTTAAAGTTATATGAGTATTTCTCAAAAAGGAAACATAAGAATTTGTATAGCTTACCTTTTGAGTTCTTGTCAAGGATACAATTAGTCATTGCACGTTCCCTAGTTTTAAGTGGCTAGATTGTGCTATAGTGGAATTTGTGCTTTTCCTTTTCTTTTTATGAACAATTTTCCATTTAAATGCGCAATCATGTGCTTTTTCTAGTCGTATAAAAGAGAATGCATTGACAGTATCAAAATGATTGCCCTACCTTTTGGATTCTGGGGTAGATTAAGAAGGAATGCGAAACGACATATTCCTATTTTATATTGCTTACATTCGTATTGTTAAGTTTGTAATTTTTTAGGAGATCAGAAAGTTGTTGAGGTATTACTTGAAAATAATGTTCTTATCCTCAAACCATAAACCATAAACCCTAAAATGATACAAGGATCGCTTTCTTTTGATAACATATGTAAGATTGGCAGGATTTATTTCCTGTTATGTTGTACAGGGCCAAAGATTTTATTTTTTACAAGAACAGAAATATATAATCCGGAGATATAATTTTTCCTTTGCTTGAGACAAATAGGTTTCTTCTTTGTACTCGTCTTTCTTATAATAAAACCTCTCATCTGATAGAAAAGGTAAAGAACGTGGATGTTTTCATAATATGTTTCATAGCTCTGGGGACTTTTGTGGGTAGTATACCACATGTATCTTCATATCTTGCTGAAATTGTTTCTGTTTACTGAGTGTAAGGGGTTGCAGAAAGTCTTAGTATTTTAGATTTCAGACATTTATGGTCGTTTTTGCCATATATTGAAGCTCATCCATTATCTGAATCCTCATCTCAAGAACTTTCCTTTTCATATGCTTGAGACATTCCCATGCAGATTGAAAAAAAAAAATGAGCACCAGTTGGACATGCAATAGCTCCCTTTGGACTAAAGAGGAGAATAAAATCTTTGAGAATACCCTAGCGATCTACTTTAATGATGCTAATCTATTTTCTAAAATGGAAGAAGCACTTCCTTGAAATCGCTTGTTGATATCAAGGATCACTATAATATATTAATTGAAGATATTGATGTGATCGAGTCTGGACGGGTTACATTACCTGATTATCCGGAAGAGCCAAGAGATTCCAACCAGAGTTCAGAAGCATCTATAGGATGGCGAAGAGGTGCTTTCTGGAGTGAAGAGGAACACAGGTATGTTCCTTTACAGTCGTTGCAGACGACGTTAATCATGTGAGTTGATTTTCATAATCATTTCTTATAATTGTTTGCATGAATTATACTTTTGCAGAACCAAATTCCAAAATTCCCTATTCTCTATAACCATGTTGGTGTGTTTCCAATCATCTGAAATGTTATTATTATATTTCTATAATTATGTCCTGATCATTAATTAGAACAGTATTATCCAAAACATACAAATGCAAAGAAGGGAAAGGTTTGTTTGCGTGTCTTTTTCAGAATCTGTTCTTTTTTATATGTAGTGTTTTTGTCTTTTGAGTTTTTGAAATTCCGAAGAGTAGAGACAGCTCCATATATGTCATAGGTGAGCGAAAAAAGTTTAAGATAATTTTTTGGAATATCATAGGTTCTTCTAGAATATCATAGTATAGTCTCTTGAATAAGCATCTTCTAGAATTATCTAGCTATTCTAGAATAGTGGTAGAAGATTTTCTAGAACCATCCATGATCAAGTATACATAGGGATGGTCATGTATATTTGTAACCAACCAAAACCAAATCTAATACAACCAAATTCAACTAGTCTTCTTCCAAATCTAAGTTCTTCCTTTCATTATCTTCCTTCACCTTTCTAGCTTCCTCTTCTTAGTTGAATCTTCTGATCTTGGACTAGCAGAAGGACTTCAGTTCCACCTTTCATGGTATCATATCCATAGCCACAAGTTTTTTTATGAATTTTATTCAAGAAGGGGTTAGTGATAGATTCAACGGATTTCTCTCCATGGATTTTAGCGGTCGTGGTAATGGACTAGGAATAGAGTTGTTAAATATGTATAATTACAAGGTATGGAAGACATGTATTAATTGATATCTTGTGGATGAGGATTTATGGGATATTATCAACGGAAGTAACACAATTCCTCCAGACGACGAACCGGAAAATGATGGTGCATATAAGAAGTGAAAGCAGACTAATGCGAAGGCAGAGTTCATCTTAAAGAGATCGATATCCTCCAGTTTATTCGATCATATTATAGGGTGCAAATAATCCCACGAAATATGGAGGACCCTTGATCAGTTATTCAACAAGAAGAATGAAGCTCGTACAAATATTGGAGAATGAATTGTCTAATGCCAATCAAGGTACTCCTTTATTGCCGAGTATTTCTTAAGGATTAAGAATTTATATGCGGAGATCTCTTTATTAAATCTAGATGAGACTAGCTCTGAATCGGGAATAAGAAGAAATATTATTCGTGGTTTGAAGCCAGAATATATTTCCTTTGTGACATCGATTCAAGGATGGTCACAACAACCATCCTCGAAGGAGTTTGAAAATTTATTATCATCATAGGAGTTACTAGCCAAACAAATGGATGAGCTATCACTCTATGAAGGGGAAGGAAATGCTCTTGTAGCTGGCAAGAGGAACTTTAAAGGAAAAATAGCAAGAGATATGTTGCAGTCTCGATCCACAGGTGGTTCAAGATCATCAAGAAAGGAGGGAGAGTGATACAAGAAAGACAAGGAACACACAAAAACACACTCCAAAAATAGTCCACTAGTTCAAGAACCGAGGACCCGTTTGAAGAACCCTCTCAGATTCAACAAACAACAACAAGAACACAATGTATTGTGGTGTTTAACACCTAAATACAAACAACCAACAAATTAACAAGATGGATAACAAGATGGAACAACAACAAGATGAACAACAATAACAAGTTACGTGTTCACTAGAAACAAGAGGAACGACGATTATAAGTTACAAACACTAACAAGATTATAATAAAAGAAACTAGGGATAGACAGATAGAGTACACGACGATGTATTATTAAAAACCCAAGAGCCTATTCCACTTTGGACCTTTAACACTACACACAATGATTCACCTATCTCTTAGGTGACATGAGATCGGATTCCACCTCTCAAGCACCAATGTTTCCAATCAAACACAATAAATAGTGACTCCACACTTGATCTTTCCCAAGTTTCGGTTGGTGGCTTTTTCAAGCCCTAACTATGGTGTTTCAAGTCTTACAATAATATCCAAAAACTAAATCTAAAAATCGTACAATATTCCTTTTATAACTATTACAAAATATAAGTTAAAATGACCAAAAGCCCCTTCAAAGATTGAGCACCCATCTAGTGTAATTTATGTGCTGATTTGGGTGTATTTTGGGCCTCTTTTACACTTCAATTGCACATGCCAAGTTTCAGATCCAGCACGCACTCTCCTAAGTCCATATCCATGATTATTTCTTTATCAGAGATTTTACTAATAACTATAAGACTCTCAAATGCTATCGGTATTGAAAAATAAGACATATAAAAAGATATTTTTAAGCCAAATAGAGTAATAAGTCTCAAACTAAGAAAGTTGTTGGAGAAGAAGAGGACTGGGGAAAGTGTTTCGTAGCTGAGAGTCGAGCAACTGATGCCATCACATCTATCAACTTGGAAAGAGATTGGATCGTGGATTCATAATGTGGGCATCATGTTACTGGAGATAAATCTAAATTTTCTAACTTTTGAGAATACAATGGTCATGATGTCACTGTAACAGCAGATAATATACTTAATGACTTGGAGAAGGAAGGCACTAATGTCATTCACGAGAAACAAGAAGACTCAATCACACTTAATAGTGTGTTTCATGTTCCAGTGATGAGGAAAAATCTATTTTCAGTTGCAAATATCGTAGATACGGGAAGTTACCTCCTATTTGGCCCACATGACGTGAAGCCCACATGACGTGAAGTTCCTTCAAAGTATCAAAGAACTAAAGGAAGGTAACATTCATACAGGTAAGAGAGTCAATGATTATATGTCTAACCTGCCTCTAACACATATATTGAGAAAATGAGTAATAATGACACCACATATCTATGGCATGCTAAACTTGGTTATTTTAACATATACAAATTAAAAGTCATGGTAAAATTTAATTTAGTAAAAGGATTACTTAACTTAACTTAATTGTAATGTGAGAAAGCAGTATAGGTAGATAGTCTTATCTACCTATACTGCTTTCTCACATTACAATTACTTACCCAAGCATACATTTACACTACCTTCAAAGTCCATAACAACCATGAGTCTATACTTATAACCTACTGGCTAATCTGGCCATTTTCATACTTCAAGCAAGGACAATTTCCCTCGCCTAATAACTTCTTCTCTATCTTCCACTAATAAACTAACACACAAGGATGAATCATCTCTTTACCGACCCAATCTCATGCAACCAGATTCATCTATACATACATTAAACCTACACAAGTTGCTAGTGAATCCAAATAGGCCTCACACGCTTCACTAGACTTTTATTTTGTATTTTGAACAAGAAAATGGGATGAATGACAAGTCAACTATGCTAGTGAATCGAAAGAGCCCCACACGGCTTAACTAGACTTTGTGTTTCAATAACACTTTGATGACATTATTTCTTGAGATAGAGATTTAATACGGAATATTCAATGAACTAAGAATACACATCTTACTCTGTAGAAATAAAATTGGAGTCAAACACTTCCTCCATGTACTACCATATTGTCCACATAAATTACTAGCTACCAAATTAGTTTATCACTATAAAGGGGTAAATCATCCTCATTCTGAAGCACTAACGGACTCTTCTCAAGTCCTTGCAAAAATCTTATATGATTCGATCAGAACGAACCATACTATTTAGACTCTAAACTTCTGTATTTGAATCGACCCAATGATGAGACGTGTCTAAGAATGTCCGAGTAAGGAAAGAGTTGAGATGACTGTTACTTTCGTATGGACAACACCATAGCATGAATTTGAGTATGAAAGAGGAACATTCTCACTCTATTGCACGAACTAGAATATGAAGAAAGAAAGACATTCCTAAATGCCTAGTAGCTTCCTGCTCATAAGTGTGGCGCGATACACACCCATAAACAAAAGTCTACCTGACGCGATTTTGCGGACACCCAGGGACCATGAACCGTGCTTTGATACCAAGTTTGTCACGACCCGAACCGGGCCCTGGTCGTGACGAGTATTCCTAACCATGAGGTGTGAAATACCCCTATCTGTCTGGTAATCACGCACACAATTCATATGATAAAAGAAATGCAGAAGATACACAATATAATAAGAAACATAGTAAAAAATCATGTGAAAGTAATAATGGGGAGTAATGTCCGATAATCTCAACACAACGTCTCTATAACGTCTGCAAAATCTCTACTACATGACTAAACAGGGACAAGGCCCCCAGTAACTAAAACTAATAAATGATAAATTAAACTGCAGATATCAGGCCTTTCGAAATATAAAAGGCTCACCACTTGATTCTGCGATCTGTCAGAAGGAATCTACTGGTTGTCTGGACCCCTAGACTGTGCCTCCAAACCTGGGAGGAGAGGGGGTCAATACGAAAGTACTGGTATGCAGAGAAATCAAACTAGAAATATAATATTTTTACACAATATAGGTGAGAGCCATTATAAAGCTGTTTCATATCAAATTATTTAAAAAAACATGGGCATAATGTAATAGTTTTCAATACCAATGTAATGCGATTGTTCTAGGTGGAATACCCTACAATTTTAATTCCACGGCTATGTGGAATCCACCTCTGTTGCTCGGCGGCCAAGCCTCTAATCCAAGCAGACGCCAAGATTTGGAGCCGGTATACCCCCCATGTGAGTACACCACAGGGAATCCCCCCATGTGATATGTCCCAATTATTTTATTATCCTTCCATGTAGGATACAATATCATATGACCCACATCAATAACTACGGTTTCCAGTGATGAGCCCTTTCACTCAAACACCTTCGGGAATCCACCTTTCTCATGAAAATCAATGCATTCAAACTTTATTCAAATCAACCACATGTCATACTCTGTAGGTTATTGTCATACCCGACCTGCAAGCCATCAATCTCACATCATTCTTCTCATTCAACCATTGTATTCAACATGAATAACCTTCTCGTTTTCAAGTCAAAATCATATCAATTCTCAAAACATTTCATGTCATGTTCTTCAAGATGTTTCAAACAATTTACATCATGTGAACATTTAAAACAAATTCACATCAAGAGAGGAAATTTCATATCATTCATGCTCTCAAGTTAATATCTTTTCGGAATACATGCATATACATATATCATATAGCAAATCACTTTGGGAGTAGGCTTAAGGGCCAAATCAATATCATAAAACGTTTAAAACATAATCATATTTGTAATTTCAAAACCCCCATTTAAAAATATGAATTTTTAAAGCTCATGAGATTTTTGAGATAACCTCACGTATCTCGATTACTACGAATATTAGGTTCTTCTTGAAGCCTACGTTGAGAGGATTCCAAATATGCAATTAGTTTCTAAAACCCACGGTTGTATCTTGAGTTTCTTGGGTTTTTATTTTGAAACCCTAGAGAGAGTTCTTGAACAATTTTATTGAATGAAGGTGTATTTTGTGGTCTTTGGGAACTGAATTTTGTGTATAGGGCTAAGTAAGGGTGGAAAAGGACCATTTTGCTAATTTGATATATACAGATATTTATAGTCGATAAAAGCTGACACAAATTACAACATCCACTAAAACTTAATCGATCAAAATAGTTTCAACTCGTCCTTGAGTTGAAGGACCTCTATGGTCTAAATTCAAGGTTGAATGGATTCACTTACTATGCAAATAATTAACATGCCATATTGGAATAGGATTTATGGCTTTGGGATTATCAAAGCATCGAAATCATGGTCTATATTATAGCCCGAAATGTGGGGCGTTACATCTAGAGTAGTGGTAGAAGATAAAGATCACTAGATTTTTCTTGTAAAGATATCTAGAAGATTTTCTAGAATCATGAGAAATTACATGAGAAAGTATCAATAGGGATGGTCTTTTACATTTGCAACCAACAAAAAACGAATCTAATACAAACAAATTCAAGTAGTCTTCTTCCAAATCTAAGTTCTTGCTTTAAATATCTTCCTTCACCTTTATAGCTTCCTCTTCTTAGTTCAATCTTCCGATCTTAGTTAACGGTTTTGAGATAGAAGAAGATCTCTTCAATTACGCCCTTCTTCTGCTATTCTCTCAAAGCTGTATTCGATCTTAATAAAAGCTTCAGTTCTGACTCATACTCTAAATATTATGAGGAACTTGTAGCTAGATAAACATTGATTACATTTATTTCGTACAACTAGATTAAATTCATTAGCAAATACAAATCCTTATTTGGTAGTCTATTCAATGTGATAATACATTCTTATCACCTCCTGAATTTTGAACATCACGTGTGTGTCACTTTCATGATGGCGATGTGATCCATGGAAATAGACTAAGCTGATAACATGTTGTTGGAGAAATATTGCAGTATACTTGTTGTAGTAAACTCTTTCCCCTTCACGAGAAACTGTAACAAGAGGTCCAACACAGGCATGCCAGAGTTCCTTGTATAATGCATCATTTGGAGAAGCCCCTACAGAAAGATCAAACACTATTGTTTTTCAATTTTGCAAGTAACTCATTATAGGACTATGCAGCGAGGAAGCACAAGAATAGGGTACTAGCACATAAATGACATATAAGTGCAATGAATGTTAATGTATAAAGGAAGATTCACATAGAACATAAGCTATGATCATATCATAAATACATGACTAAGCAAAATGACCAAATGAAAATGACATAGTCATGTATTTATAATATGATCATAACATATGTGCTATGTGAATCTTCCTTTATTCATTAACATTTATTGCACTTGTATGTGATTTATATGCTAGTAGCCTATTCTTATGCTTCTGCATTGCACAGTAAGATAATGATTTACTTGTAAAATTGAAAAATAATATGGTTTGATATTTCTCTAGGGGCTTCTCAAAATGATGCATTATACAAGGAACTCTGGCATGCCAGTGCTGGACCAATTGTAACAGTTCCTCATGAAGGGGAGTTGTTAGATTTTGTTAAAACTAGCACAGATAATGAAGAAGAAATAACTGGTAGAAGAGAAACTGAATTCTGATTATCATACTGCCTACAAAAATTGCTAAGAGATAAGGTATATATACACCTAGCTAACTGACTCTAGTGTAGGAAAATGTCCAACTAACTACTCTATTGTGCTAATCACACTATCACCTCTTAAGTTAGTTATAACTACTTGCAACAACTATCAACTAACTGCCAGCTCAGCCATCAACACACTTTCAACACTCCCCCTGAAGTTGAGGTTTGAAATATATCTAACAACCTCAACTTGTTCATAAGATAATTGGGTTGTTGTCCTCCCAATGCCTTAGTCATTATATCAGCTTATTGTTGTGTTCCAGCAATGTGCACTGGATTGATCAGTCCCTTCTGTATTTTTTTCCTCACAAAGTGGCAATCTATTTCTATGTTTTTGGTCCTCTCATGAAATATGGTATTTTCAGCTATTTGTATGGTTGATATATTGTCACAAAATAAATCCACTGGCATCTTCACTTTCATATTTATTTTCTCCACAATCCCCACCAACCATACAATTTTTTCCACGGCAGAAGCTATATTCCTGTATTCAGCTTCTGTTGTGCTCCTAGATATGGTTTCTTGTTTTTTTTTGTTCCATGAAAACAAATATGTCCTAGCTTTATGCAATATCCTTTTCCGACTTTCTTTTAACTTCACAAGATACCGATTCAGATTCACAAAAGGCTTTCAATGTGTCATCCATATTGTTGCTTAAAAGAATACCTAAACCAGGATTTCCATTAAGACATCTCGCTACATGAATTTAGTCAAAGTCTGTAGTGCATAAGCACCTTTTTCTACCAATTGAGGGTCCTGACTATCTTCTTTCCTTAGATGTTTGACAAACTCAATTGTCGTGAACTTCATATGTTGTTCCAGGGGTGTCATTTTAGGTATAGCACCTGCTTATCCCCATTCTAAAATAATTCCAGTGTATACAGTCCTCTATGTCATAAGTATTCGAAATTCTTTTCCGAGAAAATATCTCAATTCTCCCAGGTCCTTAATTTTGAAGTTTTGTTGCAGATGAGCTCATGATTCCTTGATGTGTATCAAATCATTTACAGTGATCAATAGATCATCCACATAATTGAGCATCATTACAATTTTCTAACCGTCCTTTTTTGCAAAGAGAGAATAATCATGTTTACTCTGTTGGAAACCACATTTGAGTGAAGCAGTTGTGAACTTTATATTCCACTGCCTAGGAGCTTGTTTGAAACCATACAGGGATTTTATCAATTTACACTCCTTATTAAACCTGTAATGACTCCCCCTTGCTGCAAAAAACCGGGAGGCAGCACCATAAACACTCCCTCACGTAAATATCCTTGAAAAAAAGCATTAAAAACATCCATCTGAAAACAGTCAAGAACGCATAGAAGCAAGAGCAAGAACACAACTAACAGTAACAATCTTTGCAACGGGGAAAAAGGCTTCATGAAAGTCCACACCATTCTGTTGTGTGTAACCCTTCGCTACAAGCCTAGCTTTCAATAATTCAATAGTGCCAACGGCATTGTATTTAATCTTGTACACTCATTTTCAACCTATAGGGACTTTTCCAACTACAGCTACCTCCCAGGTTTTGTTATCTACAAGAGCAGCAATCTCTTGGTTTATAGCATGCATCTATTTGTCATCTTGAATGACATCATTGTAAGTTTGAGGTTCTGTGATAGAAGAAAAGTTTATAGGAATACTTGATAATTAGAGCAAAGATGAGAATAATGAATCATATTTGCAAGAGTATAGGGGGAAGCCTTGGAAGAATGCTTGGAATGTACACAGTCGATTAACTAAATAGGTTGCTTAGTGGTCCTAGTAAGTCTTCTAGGAGGTGAAATAAGGGGAGACTGATTAGATGATAGAGGGGGAAGGAAGGAAGAAGGAGAATCATGAGAAGGCAAAGAAAGTGCAGGATTTGAGAAAAAAGAGGGTGCAGTGTCATGCAACTGATTATCAGATGGAGTACGATGAACAGAAGTAGTGATGTGTAATGGAGAAAAAACTATATCATCTGTTTCTGTAAAATATGTAGGAGGAAGAGGGGTGGAAGAAGAGGTAATAGGATGATGTTTAAAAGGAAAAATGTATTCTCTAAAGTAAATATCTCTACTAACAAAAAAGGTATGAGGTTGTAGATTGTACAACCTTTATCCCTTCTGAGTTGGAGAATATCCAATGAAAACTGCAGAAATAGATCTAGGAGAGAACTTGTCATGTGGTGTGACACCAGTAGCATAAAATAAACATCCCAAGGTTCTCATATGGATTAAAGAAGGAGGTCCACTATGAAGATTCTCATAAGGTGAATGCCCATTGAGAACTGCAATAGGAAGCCTAATGATAATATAGGTTACTGCAAGACTGCATTCACCCAAAAATTTAATAGAGATGTGACCTTTAAATCTTAGTGTTCTAGCTACATCTTGGAGGTGCATCTGCTTTCTCTCAATCACGCCATTTTTTTGTGGGGTGTAAACACAGGTTCTCTAATGTATGATGCCAAAGGATTAAATTAGAGAGGTGAATTGAGAATTAATGAATTCAAGCCCAACATCAGACCTAACAGTTTTAATGGTAGTATTGAACTGATTGTGAAAGAGCTTGATAAAATCTCTTAAATGTAATAGACAATAACTTTTGATTTTTAGAAGAAGAATCCATGTCATTCTATTGAAATCATCCACAAGGAGTAAGAAAGTATATTGCCATTATAAGTGTTATTCTTATAGCTAGGACCTTATACATCCATGTGCACTAATTAAAAAAAATGAATAGACATGGTCGTGTGAGTAAGAAATGGTATTATAGTTTGTCTAGTAATAGGGTAAATAGGAAAATTACAAATCAGAGATTTTTCTAGAGTATGCTTGATAGAGGAAATTGATTGAGAACATGAACTGGTGAATGTCCCAGTCATTGATGTCATACAAAATTTTTGGGATTATTGAGTTGAGAAGACAAGCAAACAGTTAAAGATGTGATAGTGATTTGGTATAGAGAAGATAGAGGTCATCTTTTTCCTTACCAACCCCCTTCACCTTGCCAGTGTAGGAAGAAAGCAGGATAAAATTAGACAAAACAATGCAAGTCTTTAGTGAGTTTAGAGGCCAATAATAAATTGAACTTGAAGAAGGGAATGTAGAGAACATCCTCATGAAGTTGGTCTTTGCCAAGAAGGCAGATTCCTTTACAAGAGATTCTAGCTGAATTACCTTTAGGTAAAGTTCTTGATTTTGATCAGAAGGTGAAAGTGGGGAATTAGATGACAATAGATCCATGGATTAAACCATGTGATTTGATGCTCCTGTATCAACAACCCAGAGATTAGTCCTAAAACAAACTAGAAAGTAATTAATTGTACCATCCATGTTATCCACATTCTCAAGGGGATTTCTCTATATCAATCAGACAAAGAAGCTTTTGAAACTGTTCTGCTGTGAATGGATAATGCCTAGACTAATTTGCAGTAGCTTATTGGTGTGATGAACCATGATATCCATAGTCATCATTATAATTCACATTAGCATTATGAGAACTATAACCACCATTTAATTGACCTTGTGTCTTTCTAAAACCAGAACAATTTCATTACTATCACAACTCGAGCCGAGGTCTTGGCCGTGAGGAGTATGCCAAACCACAAAGGCCCGAGAGACCCCTTAGTAGACCATCATAACTATAATTCATACAAAAATCAAAGTGCGGAAGATTTAATGAAACTAAGAAAATATGAAAATAAAATTATATAAATAATGTTATGCCAATATAATAAACCAAACTCATCTAGAAAGCCTCTACTAAATACTATCTGTCTAGGCTGGGACAAGGCCCCCGATTGAACCTTAAACTGAAAGACACGACATATGACTATATGCCTTCCAAAAGATGGATGACTAACTAATTATGTCATATCTCAAATATTTTACTGCTGTGATGGACCATGGGACTTACCTCAAAACCTGAAATATGGGATCAATACTTGGAGTGTATTGGTATCTAGAACTAGCCAAAAACAGTATCTATTTCATATAAAAATAATCGAGAGCATTTTTAAAACAATTTATCATAATGTATATACAAAAACACGTGGACATAATGTAAAAATATTCAATACATTCTTGTAAAATAATGACTCAACTCTATGCTTTAGTTTTGAGCTAGATGGTACACCCTAAAATTTTGAATACCCACGGGCTATTTGGGTCCGCCCTTGACTCAGTAGTTAAGCCCCCAATCGGAGTTTGCCACAAGGATTGGAGCTTCATAAGCTGGTATGCCCCCATGTTAGTATATTGTAGAAATCCCCCATGTGATGTCCCGATTATTGTCCCATGTAGGATAACATATCATAAATTGCGCATCAGCAAAAGACAATTTCGGACAATGAGTTATCTGAACTCATGCCTTCTTTAGATAACCATCTAGCTCTCTTTTAATCCCAATTTAACCTTCTTGATGTCATATTTCATGCTTATGAAAAAGTATATTTCTTATTCCATAAAGGGAATATCATAACAGAGTATCTTCATAACTAGACATGCAAGCCATATCATATCAAATCAAATCCATAGCCCTTCTCATTCAAAAACATATTAATGACCACCAAAAGATTTAAAAATAATATGAGAGTTCTCATTTCAAAAGAATATTAAAACTTATTAAAAACACTTTCTTTTCAATTCTTTAACAGATGGTGGCCTATTCAATCATTTATTACATGTAATTTCTTCATTAGGACACAAGAGCATTTAGAATAAGAATCGCCTCATTGAAAAAATGTAAATAACAAGAGAAAAGCAGACTTATAATTCATGCTCTCAAATCCATTACACTCATAACACGTTAAGACAATAAATTTCATCATGGTAGAGAAAATTTCACAAATCATACTCATATATCACTATTCAAAACTCATGGAAACCCCCCCTACAAATTTCATAATTTCATCAAACATGGGTTTATAATGCATGCTCTTCAAACGATTTCAAAAACTCGTTACGTAAATATAATTATATATCTTTAAAACTTGTGAAAATGATAAACTTATGCCCACGGTGTTAGGATAGTCCCACATACCTTTAAATCAAAGAGAAGTAGAGAAATTTGACCCTTGGAGATTCAAATCTTCTAACCGTAGGATATTTCTCCTATCTTTCTTATGGAGAGATGATTTGGGGATTTTGTGAGTGATAAGACGTGTGTAAAGACCTAAATTTCGTTCATAAGGGATTAGGGATGGTTATAGGGTGTTAAAAAACCTTAGTTCCCTTAAATTAAATAAAAACAGAGAAACTTTTAACGATTGGATTTGGCTTTGCGGTGCAATGCTAAAGAAAACCACAAGGTTTGCAGAGCTAGGGCAAAGCAAACCTCAGGGTGTGTGGAACAAGGCCAAGGCAAACCTATTCCAGTGGCATTATTCAATGTTTTTACGGCATGGGGCCTTTGTGGAGTGTCCATTTTGCGACACCAGACCCTTTCTAAAAGATAAAGCACCCCCAACATTCACCATCCCAACTAGACATGGTTTACTATGGATATAGGGGTCTTAAAGTTCATTTTTATGAATCATTCAAGCCATTTAAGTATGGGTGGTAACATTATCCACCCTCTTTTGGGATCATTAATCCTTGAATGATGGGTAGGGACTTGTTAAAGCTCTAAAAGTGTGGAATAGAATGATGTGTAGGAACTTGTTGAAGGTTTAAAAGTGAGGACTAAAGTATGTAATCTCCCATTAGGAATTTTCCTTGACAAAACATATAGTGGCATCGAAAGAGCTTCTTGATAATCCCTAGTGATCCATGAAAGCAAGAAACACAAGGCAATGAGAATCGACATAGAGATGGCTTTGAGCATGAGCTCTATGGATCATAAGAGATGAGTTTATTTGGTGAATACGGGTCTTGATTCTAATGCTACTTAACACTATTTAAGGTTTTTGTGGGACAGAGGAAAAGAGGTATCCTCCACCTTTCATGCTACAACCAATAGACTTTAAATTTATTGACAGTACTTGATAAAATAATGACCAAGAACACACAAAATCACACACTAAAAACAGTTCACAAGCTTAAGAGAACCGAGGATCCTTTGGTGACCACTCTCGGATTCACTATCTAGTACAAGAAAGAAAGGAATACAATGTGTTTAACACACCAATCAACCAACAAACAAAACTATATTAGCAACAAAGAGATGAATAATAACTCTATTACAATAAAAATGACTCACGGGTTCATTAACAAGAACAAGAAACCAAAACTTACAAGAAGATACAAGATAAATAGTTAGACAAGTGAGGGTATAATCTAAGGAACCTAAGAATTTGGTGGACTCTTGGACCCTTAACACTACACTCAGCAAACATCTAACTCTACGTTAACACAAGAGGGACTTTACCTCTTCTAAACACCAACGTATCAAGCCAACACTGCAAATACAAGTCAATCTTCAATTCCCTAACCCTAGTTAGGGTTATGACTTTTGAGTCCACTCTCAAGACTTAGAGAGAACTTTAGATGTTACAATGTCTCAAGTTTAAACAATACTCTACTAAGTCCCAAAAACCCTAAGTTTTTCAATGTATATTACATCACAAATAAAAGCGGAAAAGACAAAAAGGCCCTTTAATGACAAAGTGACCAATATGCGCCTATGTAGTACACACTATGGACAGTTTTGGAGACTCCTTCACACTTAAACGTGTGCAATTTCTTGTTTGTGTTCAACATTCTCAAAAATGTCCATCTATGAGGTCGTACTTGTATCACCTTCTCCATCTTGAAAGGATTTTGACCTCAAACTCACGGCTTCTCTATAGAATCACTTCCTCATTTTTTGTCCTGAAGCTTGGATGCTTAGACAAGGGATCCTTGAGATATTTAAGCATATGTTAGTGAGAAAAATTCTTGGTATCCCCCCTATGAAGCACATTATCATGAACCTGCACTGAAGAAAAGGAGGTACTAGGAAAAATTCTAGTACCTACGTTAATGAGAAATAAAGGATTCCCAAGGGTAAGTCCCTAAAGTGAGGAACCCTTTCCTATTTGCTCCTTGATTTCCTCCTCTTCTCCTCTACTTCCACTCTCAGTCTTTTCCTTTGTCTCCTTCTTCCTCTATTCCTCCAACTCCCTCACTAGTTGATTAACTTTGGCCATTTGTATCGGTGAGAGAGGGTAGAGTGTATACCTTCGGCCATGGAGCTCCAAAGTTTAGTTATTGGTTCTTCCATCATGCATGGTAGCTCTTTCATATTTCCATGGTCTCCCCAACAATTGATGGCACACTTGCTTAGGAATAACATCACATGACACCTCATTAAAATAGTTGCGTAGCTTAAACCGTAGTACTACTTGTCGAGTTAAATTTAACGCCCCACACTCATTCAACCATTGAAGGTTATATGGGTTTGAATGACGGATAGTGGGCAGCCTCAAGACGTCAACTAAGGTAATACTAGCAATATTGGCACAACTACCTCTATCAATGATCATGGAACACACAAATCCCTTATTAAGGCATTTGGTGTTAAAAAGGTTTCCCCTTTGACTAGGATCAACCAAAGACATACTAATCAAGGCCCTTCTAAAAAAAAAGCACGGTACCTCAAGCTCACCATCATATGGCCAAGTATCTTCCTCCTACCCTTCCTTTGGCCTCTCGGCTTCTACCCTCTCTCCATCTTGAGATTGATTATCAATTTTCATTGGTTCAAGTCCCACCTCCTCCCTAATAAACTATAATTTCCCCTCCATTAGGATCATATTTCTCCTATTTGGACACTCATTATCCATGTGTCCCCAACTTTGGCATTTAAAACATTGAGAAAACACTTAGCATTATTAAGGAAATGCGATTTACCTTCATATCTCGGAGGGTACCCTTGGTGAGTCGTGTTGTTTTCTTGGGAAGCTTTCGCCTTGGGTTTCTCCATATTATATGATTCATTCTTGTCCTTGCGCTAACCCGTGGGTGATTTCCCCTTAAGCTTATACCCCGGTTTCTCCCGTCACTCTCTTTCAATCTCCAAGGCGGCTTGGAAGATAGCGTCAATAGTGTAGAACTTGTCAAGTGTCAACAGCAAGACATTATCTCTATTCAATCCCAACTTGAATTGGATGATGTCATGACTCACTTGCTCCCCTCGATGATCAAGTTTCAAAATATGTTTTTGAAATTCAATATAGTAAGCCACGATGTTTTTGTTCCCTTTCCTTAAGTTATACAACCTGGCAAGGAGTTCTTGTTGATATATTTCAAGTAAGTGCCTTTGTCTTATGAGGAACCTTAACCAAAATAAAGGAGGGGGATACCCCTCAACCAAAACATTACCAAAGTGCTTAACATTCTCCCACCATATAGTAGCATAACCCTCGAAGTGAGAAATCGCATAGAATTTCTTCTTCTCCTTTATAAGATCGTTAACTTGGAAGACCCTCTCACATGCAGATTCCCATGCAAGAAACTCTTCAGGATCACTCGCACCCTTGTATATTGGAAGACCTATCTTGATGGTATTTAGCCCTATAGCACGATTTTGGTTCCCGGAGCTTGTAGTGGCGGGATTTGATTTTGATAGTAAGGTCTTTGGTCAATTGGAGTTTGGATGAGAGGGTTCGAGTTTGGTGGTGGTATTTGGGTTCCAAGCGCTTCTTGTTGTACTTGGTGGAGTGGAGGATGGCTTTTTCTATTTTATTCTTGGCTTCGGGAGTAAAGATTGGTTTGATTTGTGGCATGGATATATCATTCAGTGCAAGGTATCAGGTGTAGGGGAAATGTTTTTAGGGATGGAAGGTTGACTCCTTTGGATTTCCACAGGTTCTAATCTCCCACTCATTGATGCCACATCCGTATCTAATTTCTTAAGACCCACATTCAACCTAGTTACATCTCAGGACATAGTTTCAAGGTGCGCCAAAATGAGATTGATGGTATTATTGTCAATTGTTTGAGCATTTGAAGCCTCGGGTTCCATTGTGGTTGTACCAAAAATAACCCTTCAAGTTACGGTCCAACAAGATACCAAATCAGTACACAATGTCACACACAACCATACAACACAAATTCTACAAAACAAAACACACATTAGATCAAAATAACCTCACTACACTCTCACAAATTTTGTGATCTCACACTTTATTTCACCAATGTTTTCAATTTAGCTTGTAACTCGTGTTGAGTTGAAGAGTAAGTCTACTTCTTAGTTAGGATAGATTCTTTGTTTGAAGACTCAAGAAAGTAATTTCCGAACTTGAACCAAGAGGTACTACAATTTAAAAAAGACAAAAGCACAAAAGAAACGTAGACACGAACAATAGATTCAAGAACTAAGTGACAACCTAGTATAAGTTTACTAGCTTGTTATTTAATACTAGGATAAATTAAATAAAACCAAGAATCAACAAATAAGAAACTAACAATCCATGTTTGAGATTAATTTGAATGTGAAGTGGTGGCATGTAATTGGTCGCGGTCCCAGACAAAATTTAATCACCAACATGAAGTTTAGTCCTTACACAGTCTTAGAATGGAAGACAATTAGTATTGGAGGGAAAACACAAGTCATGAAACCTTATTCAAATTAAACTCAAAAAGGTGAGATTTGACTTGTACTAGTCCCACAAAGCAAGGTCCTTGAAATAGGGAAACTGGTTGAAAAGTTGTTGTCAAGTCTAGGAAGTGATGGGTTCAAGTTCTTTCACCAACAAGTTTTACAATTTTGTCTTACAACTTTTGGGATCTATTTTTACACTATTGTTGGTTAAGTTATGAGAATGGATGAAGAACAAGATCACAACAACAATTTTCGAGAACAACAAAAATATCAACAACATTCGACTCCAAGTATACAACAGCATCACCATTCGGCCAAGAACAACAACATCAAGATTCGGCCAACTTCAAGTTCATATAAACAATGTCAATCATTTTAAGCTCAAACTTTAGTTTAGACACTTTTAGTGTTGGTGATAAAGAACCCAACACTTCAAAAACTCTATACAAACAAAATTACTACCAAATCTAAACACACAAACAAGTCTCAGCGAAGAGGTAACAACAACACCAACTCTCGGCCAAGAACAAGAACAACTTCTTCACCTTTTCTCTTTTTTTTTTCAACTTTCAATCCCAAGATTGATATTGTGGGAACAAAATCAATGGTTTATTTGATACAAAATGATACAATAATGACCAAGAACACACAAAATCACCCACCAAAAATAGTCTAACAGCTCAAGAGAACCGAGGAATCTTTGGTGACCACTCTCAAATTCGTTATGTATAACAAGAAAGGAGAGAATACAAAGTGTTTAACAAACCAATCAATAAACAACCTAAAGTATATTAGCAAAAAAGAGATGAAGAACAACAATATTACAATAACAATGACTCACGGGTTCATTTACAAGAACAAGAAACTAAAACTTAAAACAAGATACAAGATAGATAGTTAGACAAGTGAGGCTATAATCTTAAGAACCCAAGAATTTGGTGGACTCTTGGACCCTTAAAACTACACACAACAAACATCTAACTCCTACATTGATACAAAAGGGACTTACCTCCTCTAAACAGTAACGTATCAAGCCAACAATGCAAACAAAAGTGAATCTTTACTTGCCTATCCCTAGGTTCCATTTTGACTTTTGAGTTCAATATCAAGACTTAGAGAGAACTTTGGATGTTACAATGTCTCAAGTTACAACAATAATCAACTAAGTCCCCAAAACCCTAAGTTGTTCTCTTTATATTACATCACAAATAAAAGGTGAAAAGATAAAAATCCCTTTAATGACCAAGTGAGCAATAGGTGCTATGTAGTGTAGATTATGGACGGTTTTGGAGCCTCCTTCAAACTTAAACCTGTGCTCTTTCTCGGTTACATTCAACATGCTCAAAAATATCTATCCATGAGGTCGTACTTGTATCACTACTTAACTATGCTCCATAAAACATTTAACACACTTTGTCAATTCCAACTTACTATTCCCCCACAACAATCCTAACTACAAGTGTCTGGATCGCACAATATAGTACTCCCATGCTGAGACCTAACTCTGAGTTAAAAAGGTGCTAGCTTAAGCTATGGGATCATATACTCTACATGCCTTTAATAATTACTACACATTATCATTGTAGTCAAACAACCTCGTGTATTAAATCAAGGAGTACAAACCAAATAGCATATTGGTTTGTGTATTCATCAATCACAACATTCAAGCCTATCTTCACTTCACCCACATCTTTAATCACCCTACTAAAACCAACAAATTTACTTACTCTTACAATAATTTTTTCCACATATCCCCTTCCTAATTATTTGACATAATGAAAGTTTATCTCTCTCATCCCTCTTCAACTATAACCTTAGCTAGAGTAATCACACCAAAATCTTCACAATGAAGAACATCTACTCCCCTATATATAGAATTACTATGCTTTCATAACCACTATCATACTAACATAAGCAGGGTCATAGAAGGACTAGAGCACAAGCATCAAGAATGGGAGTAATAGTATTTAATTAGAACTTATATTAGTGATCTACTAAGGTGGGGCCCAAGATGTAAGATGCAATGCAGTAGGTGCGAAGTACTTAATACATCAGATGTCTAGATCATAAATAGAAAGTCGTTCGGGCATAAACATAGTACAACATAAGTTCTTAGGACGGAGCACGGTGATAAACATGAGTGTATAAATCATAAGTTTTATAACATAAGTATGGATTTCATGAAGTTAGTGATTCAGACAAGGATTGGTACTTGAAGCTATTGCTTCCTATTTTCTAAGCTGAGATAGTCATGAGTTTGCATAAACCTTATCACTTTGGATAATCCCGATGTAAAATGAATTGGTAAAAAGCATAGTTTCTTAGAACCAAGCATTATGTTCTTAGAACCAAGCATTATGTGAGACATGGATTTATGGATCCTGAGAAACACAACATAGAACTTGAATATTTGGAATATTGGATTATTGGGGGACATTTTTCTTTTAGTTTAGAGGTCGAAACATGGACATAAGTGCGTAGAGTAATTGAACCTTAGGCATAGTCATGATTTGAATACATAAGACATTGGTAGATGTCCTCTTATATTGAGGTAGGAGGAGTTTGCTTGAATAGGAATAAATTTGTCATGACTCTTTCCTGAAACATGCCACGATATGAAAATTCAAGACCTACCTTAGTCCATCATCACCCCCTTAAATAGAAGTCATAATCCTAGATTGGCAGATATAACCTCACATCAAATATATATCCACAACTCTCAACACAATAAGGGGTATCACCACACACATAAACACTAAACTCCCCAAGAAAAACTATACTCTGAACGCATTACTTTTTGAAAATGCTACTCTTAACTTCTGCTATCCTCTATAGCCATCACCCTATAACTCACACTTTCATGAGCATACACATCTACACTCCTTATCACATAACAATACATTCTCCACTACTTAACATACCAGTGTTAAACCTCTAATCTCAAACCCCTTCAACTTAAAAAAGTTTTTAAAACTAGACCAAGAGCTCACATCATCTATCTATATTTCCACCAATTTATCTCTAAAAAATACCATATAATAGCTCTCTAGTCTTCTCCATACTATGAAATTTAAAAACAAGAACTAGGTAAACAAGGAACTTATGCTCATAAAATAATATCTAACTACATGCTATATTGGGTTCGACTTATTCTAATATACCTAACACTCTTATCCACTTAATGACTCAACCACAATTAATCATTTTAACACTAGTCCTCATGTGTATATATATCACAATTATCCACTCCTTTTTCACAAGTTACCAACCTAGGATATTTCACACATCAAATCAAGCCTACTAATTCATTCCAAGAAAACATGCATCATTAGTCATAAGCTACTATCCTTATGCCCACAATCCATCTGTAAAGTTAAAACCTATAGTCTAGCTTTTTCACAACCCGAACTAGGCCCCTAGCCGTGACGGACATCCGAAACCATGAATGTTCGAGAGCCCTTCTAACTTGTAATCATATACACCATTCATATAGAAATAGGAAATGCAAAAATAAAATTTGCTATAGAAACATGGTCATAATCTTAATTTAGTTTAAGAATGAGGAATAAAATCCAATGTCAACTAAACACTGTCTGAAAATCATCTACAAAACATCTACTATATGATCAAATAACAACTGTTTAAAAATTGGGACAAGGCCCCAGTAGACCAAAACCATAATAAATAATAACTGTCTGAAAGAAACTAGGCCTTCTGAAATATAGAAGGCTCAACAACTGTTACTCTTCAATCCTATCTGATGAAATCTACTGCTTATCAGGACCCTAGACTATGCCTCAGAACCTGGAGGGAGAGGGGTCAATACACATGTACTGGTACGCAAAGTAATCCAAAATAAAGCTTTCATATATATATTTATATATATATATATATATATAATAGTTGGAGTGCAATTTGTAAAAATATCAAGCATTAAGTAGTTCTAAAACACATGGGCACTTTAAGAAATTCATAAATCATTCTTGTCAATGCAATGTCTGATCGTTGTAATACTTCTGAGTTAGGTGGCACTCCTCTACAGTTTTGATATTTTACGGGCGGTATGGAAGCGCCATTGACTCGGCGGTGAAGCCCCTAATGCGAGTGTGCCACAAGGGTTGGAGTTTCTAATTTTGATACGCCACACGACACTAGGCCAGTGTAATATAATAAACCCAGATCAGCAAATCAAGGTTTTGGGCAATGAGTTATCTTAAGTCATGCCTTCTTTGGCGAATCACCTATGCTCTCTTTATGCACAATTTTATCCTATTCTAAATCATGCATTATTCTAGTTTCAATATCTGAAAATTTTGATTTCAAGCACGTATTCTATTCTGTTTTGAATTATCATGGCATAATCTGAATTGGTGTCGTCACACCAGGACTTGCAAGTCTTATTTCTGAGCCATAATGTATCATGCATAATTATTTCATTAAAAAAAAGTTTAGACCACCCAAACGGGCAAACGGTATAAAAGATTTCATGTTCCGAAAACATAAGTCAAAACTATGCTAAGATTATTCAAACGTATGGTCGTCATGTATTCTTTTGGCAAACCATGCTAGTACTTGTTATATGCATATTCAACATTTATCAACATGCATAACCCTCTCATATTATTTCTAAATCAAATTCAAGTCATAGCATAAATCAAGACATTTCATATCATGCTTGTTATATGCATATTCAACATTTATCAACATGCATAACCCTCTCATATTATTTCTAAATCAAATTCAAGTCATAGCATAAATCAAGACATTTCATATCATGCTTTCAAGATGCAATTTTGAATAATTCATAACATATGAAAGATGGGAAAAAAAATCATAATAATAGAGGGGTTCATTATAATTCTTGCTCTCAATTGAATATTCATCCTTAAACACATTAATACATACATATATATATATATATATATGCATATAATTTTTCAATCAATTTGGGGAAAGGTCGAAAGACCAAAATAATACCGTCAAAACTTCTAAAAACATGATTATATTCATAAATTCAAAACCCTTTTCTGAAAACATGATTTCTATGCCCATGAGGTTTTAAGAAAACCCTGTGTACCTTAAATTAGAAGCTTTCGAATGAACTCTTGCTTTTGGGATGCTATACGAACGATTGATGGGTGCCTCTTGTAGCCCACGCAATGGGAATTCTGAATCTTTAAGAATTAAGGAAAACCCATGGTTGAATTTTGAGTTATCTAGGTTTTTAGTTTGAAACCCAAGAGAGTGTTCTTGGGTAATTTGGGTAAATAGAATCATATTTTGGTGTTTTGGGAGTTTAATCCCATGTTATAGCTGGATAAGGGGTGGAAGATACCCATTTTACCCTTAAAAATTCGGAAACAGAATCTGAAAATTTGGAGCGTGTGATAGGGCGTGCGTCGCACGCTTATCGCATGTTGCTACTGTCTCAGTCACTAAAATGGCCATAACTTTTTGCTTGGGTATCAGATTAAGGAGAAATTGGTATCGTTGGAAAGCTTATTCAAAGAACTTTCATTTTGATATATAATAGGCCCTCTAATTCATCATGTAATGGGAGTTATGGTCAATGTAACTTGACCCAAGTTTAAACATTCACAAAAACTTATTCGGTAGAAATGTTTTCAACTCGTCTTTGAGTTAGGGAATTTTTGTGAACTCAATTCATATTCAAAGGTATTCTTACACTATAGGATTGATCACCACACATATATTAATAAGGAATCATCTAGTTCGGGTCTATACGGGTAAGGACGACGGTCTTGATTCTAGCCTGAAAGTACGGGGTGTTACATTATCTCCCCCTTGGGATCATTCGTCCCCGAATGATGGGTAGGTCCCTTTTGAAACTCTAAGAGTGTAGAATATAGAAAACAACCACACATTAAACATTTTTCCTCGACAAAATATTTGAAGGCAGCGAATAAGCTTCATGATAACCCCTAGTGACACGTGAATGCAAGAAAGATGAGATAGCAAAACATGGCATCTCCATGATATTGACATGTGTTTTATGACACATAATCAAAGCATTGCATGATATGGATTTTTTTTTGCTATGAATCCCCGGCCTGATTAATATTGATACAATTCATGAGATAAGATTTTCGAGGGACATATGAATATTATCATTCTCCATCTTACGAGATACAATGGAAAGACTTAAGTTCGGGGACATATTTGTCTACGCCCCAAACAATTAAATACATGCCTTATCGTTCATGACTTACAATTTTTCCCATACACATCTATCCATACGAATTTGATTCCCATTGTAATATACTTCTTTATTGAAGCCTCACTTGTAAGAAAAAGGTGCTAACTTAAACTACGGGACCTTGTACTCTACATCATATTCAGGGATCATCTCACATCATCACTATAATCCAACAACTCAAGTTTTAATTCATAGAATACTATCCACATGGCACCTTGGTTTATTTCTTAACCCAACACAAAATTTAAGCCTATCATTACTACACCCACTACATGGATCTCTCCTCACTAAGATCAACAATTTCAATCACTCTCACAAATAGTTTTATCCACATTTTTTTTCCTTCTTAGCTATTTCGAACAACAAAATTTCATTTGCTTCCTTTCCCTTTCACGTATAAACTCAGCTCAAGAATCACATCAAATTTCTCAACTTCAAGAACATCTACTCTCATACCTAACTCACAACTATACTTCCACAACTACCATTATACGAACACATGGAGGGTCATTAAGGGATTCGAGCATACACATCATGACTTGAAGTAACATCATCAGACCATTACTCATACTTATAGCTCTACTCGAGGAGAGACATGAAGTAAAGATACGATAGAATATACACGGAGTGCTCCCGATATAAAGTGCCGAGATCATAAGTAAAGGGTCATTCGGCACTAACTCAACACATTGTGGCTTCCTTAGGATAGACCAAAATGAGAAATATGGATGCACATATCATGAGCTATATTGCATAAAGCTCAAATTTATGTCACTAATAACTAAGGTAAGGATTTCACTTAATGTGATTGTTCCTCATTCATGAGCTGAATTTTGTTATTCCAGCATAAAATGATTCCGCAACATATAGAAATATATTTTTCTTATGGCCAAACATTTTGTGAAACATCGGTTTGGATCATGAGCAACACAACATATGGCTCGGATACGTGGAGTATTAGGTCGCTGAGGGACATTACTGCTTCTTGTTTGGACATCAGAACATGACATGACTTACATAGAGAACTCAGACCTTAGACATCGGCAGGACTTCAATACATGTGACCTTGGTAGATTTAACTCTTAATCTGTCGTAGGAGGAACATTCTTTAATAGGAGTAGGTTCATCATGACTTTTCCCTAACTTGCTAAAATGAGAAAATTTGAAAACTACCTTAACTCACCATCTCCCTCTTAGATCAAAGTCACAATCCCAGACATGAGAACATAACTTCTTATCAATCTATAACCATGATTCTCTGTACAATAGGAGATATTGGTATACACATGAACATAAACTTCCCTTAATAATTTAACATAATGACACTAAATTCCTTCTGGGACATCCCCCTTCGGGGATACTAATCATAACTTCCTCTAACCCTAAAATCATCCACTCATGACTAACAACATTATAGGCATGGACATCTACGTCTCTAAACACTTAAGAATTAGGATTTCTATTCTTGGAAGGTAAGGATAATTTCAATTTGGAAAGAATGTTTATTGGGGGATAAAGTGTTGTTTTGCTACTCAAATTCGGTGCTTAGGCCGAATTAATGTGGGTGGAATTGACCAAAATTACCTTAATGAGATAGAGTTTAAATTTTGAAATTCCCAGGTATATGTAGTAGAGCATGCGTCACATGCTTTATCCCACCGGACTGGAGCATGCGTCGCATGTTGCACCGCACAACACTAGACCATGCGACACATGCATATCGCATGATGCCACTATTTTGGCATCCAAAAATGCTCTATACGACGCCCAAAAATTCTAAAAATCACCGAAGATGTATCCTTCACTTCCCCGATCATGAATCAATGAGAAAATCTAAAATCGGAGGTTGGAAAGGTCAAAAATAAAATTATCAAAGATTGGGAGCTCAATATGAACTAAGTCCTTTTCTTTAACACATAGAAAAAGCGAATCATTCAAGTTATCATCCCTCTAAGCTTGTTACTGAGTGTAAACAAATCGAGAAAAGCACAGGGCGTTATAACTACTTAATGTATACTTCAAAAGCATTGCTTTCCCAGAACGCTACTCTTAAATTTTTCTATTCTCAATCGTAATCAACCTAAAACTTGCATTCTCATGAGCATACATAAACATCCTCCCTTCTTGTCACATAAAAATCCACTCTACAATACTTAACCTTCTAACATTAGACCGTTAATCGCATAACTTATATAATAAAAATTTCACCTAACGTCATACTACCAGGGGGCAACTTATTCTAATATACTTATGTCTTTATCCACTTAATGACACACCCACAATTCATCATTTTAACACTAGTCCTCATATACTCTTATACCTTACAATTACCACTTAAACCTTTCAACCATTATCAACCAAGGCTCTTTCACAAATCATTTCAAGCCTAGTAATTCATTCCCATAAAACATACATCATTAATCATAAGATAATATTCTTACCACCACATTCTACATCTAAAGTTCAAGACTCTAGTCTAGCATCAAATTAGGATATTCTAACCAAATACCTCAAAAAAATCTACTACATACTTTTCTCACAAGTAGTACTAGTTTAAAACAACCAATGAAAAGAAGGTCAAGGGGTAAAGTCACATAATAGACATGATCAACCTCAATCTTATATTTTAAACCCATGCAATCTTATATGCTTTTACGGCTTTCTCACCCCACACTTACTTACCCCTGCGGGCATTTAGACAACCTTCAAATTCTTCATTCAACAATAAGTCTATACTTATAACTTACTGGCTAATCTAGCCATTTTCATTCACAAACTATAAAGGGTTTCTATAAGTACCTTAAATATCAAATCTGGACTCTTTCCCTATTTTGAAAAGAAAAACAAATAACAATCTAAGTCAAACACTTCCTCCACGAACTACCATACAATCCATAAATGGTACTACCACATTATTCTACCACCATAAAATGATAAATCATTCTCAATCAACGGTTATTCGGCTATAAATATTTAGTTACACAAAAGTCACCATCACTCTGACCTCTAACCTTGTGACTTAATATAACTAACTTCTTGGTCTAATTTCACGACCAATAGGTCATGGAACTGATACTCTAACTTATACTAGTACTCAAGTGGAAATACAGTTCCAACAAACACAAGAACAACAAGATGAATAACAAGTTGCTAGTGAATCAAAATAGGCCTCACACAGCTTCACTAGACTTGGATTTTTGTATTTTAAAGCCTAAAATGAAACGAATAACAAAGAAACTATGCTAGTGAATCGAAAGAGGCCCACACGGCTTCACTAGAATTTTTGTTTTCAATAACACAATGATATCAAGATTACATGAGATATAAACTTGACACACAATATTTAATGACTCAAGAATACACACCTTACTCTTGTCTTAACTAACACCTATTAAGAACAAGGACACAATTTTAAACTTGAAGGACTTATGACACATCAAGGAGCTCTTCTCAAGCCCTTTGTGTGAGTTCAAAAAATTTTATTAGTAAATCTGAGAGCATTATCTAAAAAAGCCAATGAAAGGAAAAGAATTAGGATAACTTTTATTTAGTATGGGCGATATCATAGCACAAATTTGAGTATGAAGGAGGAACATTCTGACTCTATAACACAAACTAGAACATGAAGAAAGAGAGACATTCCAAATGTCTTGTAGCCTCCTGCTTATAAGTGTGGTGTGCTACACATCCATAAACAAGACTCTACCCGATGCGATTTTGCAGACATCCTGGGACCATGAACTATGCTCTGATAACAAGTTTGTCATAACCCAAACAAGGGCCCTGGCCATGATGAACATCAAAAACCATGAAGGCCTGAGAGCCCTTGTAACTTGTAATCATACACACCAGTAATATATAAATAGGTAATGCAGAAATCAAATCTCCTACGGAAACATGGTCATAGTCTAAATTTTGTTTAACAATGAGGAATAAAATCCAATAACAAATCAACGCCGTCTGAAAATCGTCTGCAAAATCTCTTCTACATGATAAAATAACAACTGTCTAAGAACAGGGACAAGGCCCCCAGTAGACCAAAACCATAATAAATAATAACTGTTTAAAAGAAACTAGGCTTTCTGAAGTATAGAAGGCTCACCAACTAGTACTCTTCACTCCTGCCTGATGAAACCAACTGCTTATCAGGACCACTAGACTGTGCCTCAGAACCTGGAGGGAAGGGGGCTAATACAGATATACTGGTACTCAAAGTAATCAAAAATAAAGATTTTATATATATATAAAATAGTTGGTGAGCAATTTGTCAAAATATCAAGCAGGAAGTAGTTCTAAAACACATGGGCACTTTCTGAAATTCATAAATCATTCTTGTCAATGCAATTTCTGATCTTTGTATTACTTTTGAGTTAGGTGGCACTCCCCTACAATTCTGATACTCCACAGGCGGTATGGAATCCACCATTGACTCGGGATGAAGCCTCCAATCCAAGTGTGCTGCAAGGGTTGGAGTTTCTGATACTGATATGCCACATGGCACCAGGCTAGCATAATAGAATAAACCCGAATTAGCAAATCACGGTTTTGGGAAATGAGTTGTCTGAACTCATTCCTTCATCGGGGAACCACCTAAGCTCTCTTTATGCCGAATTTTATCCTTTTCTGAATCATGAATTATTCTAGTTTCTACATCTGAAAATTTTAATTTCAAACATGCATTCTATTTTGTTCTTAATTACCATGGCATAATCTGAATTGGTGTCGTCACACCAAGACTTGCAAGTCCTATTTCAGAGCCATAATGTATCATGCATAATTCTTTCATTAAAACACAGTTTAGACCACCTAAACGTGCGAACAATATAAAAGATTTCGTGTTTCGAAAACATTAGTCAAAACTATGCCGAGATTATTCGAACATATGGTGGTCATGCATTCTTTTGGCAAACCATGCTACTCTTTGTTTTATTCATATTCAACATTTATCAACATGCATAACTCTTTCTTTTTATTTTGAAATCATAGTCGAGTCATAGCATAAATCAAGACATTTCATATCATGCTTTCAAGATGCAATTTAGAACAATTCATATCATATGAAAGATGGGAAAAAAATCATACCAAGAGAGGGGTTCATTATGATTCATGCCCCCAATTTAATATTCATCCTTAAACACATTCATACACACACATATATATATATATACATATATAATTTTTCAATCAATTTAGGGGAAGGTCTAAAGACCAAAACAATACCGTTAAAACTTCTAAAAGCATGATTATATTCATAAATCCAAAACCCTTTTCTTAGAACACGATTTGTCTGCCCATGAGATTATAAGAAAATCCCGCGTACCTTAAATTAGAACCTTTTGAATGAACTCTATCTTTTGGGATGCTATATGTACGATTGATGGATGCCTCTTGTAGCCCTCGCAATGGGAATTCCGAATCTTGAACAATTAAGGAAAACCTACTGTTGAATCTTGAGTTATCTGGGTTTTTAGTTTGAAACCCAAGAGAGTGTTCTTGGGTAGTTTGGGTAAATAGAATCATATTTTGGTATTTTGGGAGTTTAATCCCGTGTTATAGCTGGATAAAAGGTGGAAGATACCCATTTTTCCCTTAAAAACGTGGAAACAGTATACGAAAATTTGAAGCGTGTGATAGGGCGTGTGTCGCACGCTTATCGCATGCTGCTATTGTCTTAGTCACTAAAATGGCCATAAATTTTTGCTCGGGTATTGGATTTAGGCAAAATTGGTATCATTGGAAAAAATATTCGAAGACCTTTCATTTGATATATAATAGTCCCTCTAATCAGTCAAATACTAGGAGTTATAGTCTTTGGAAGCTGACCCAAGTTTAAGTATCCACTAAACTTTGTCGGTAGAAATATTTTCAACTGGTCTTAGAGTTGGGGAATTTTTGTGAAGTCAATTCATATTCAAAGGTATTCTTACACTATAGGATTGATAACCACAAATATATTAATACGGAATCATCTATTTCGGGTCTATCGCGTAAGGACGACAGTCTTGATTCTAGCCCGAAAGTACGGGGTGTTACAAACATTAATCATATACCATCAATGAAGCATGCCACATACTATACCAGTCTATCAAATGGGAAAATAAACCCAAATTCCTCATTTCCCCTAACTACGACTCACAAGTTCATTCTCTCCACGACATTACTACCACATTTTATAATCTACCACAAACCTTCTAACATGCATTATATTTTACAACTACTAGAGAAAAGGCAATAAACGGGGCTTAAGTTGCATAATAACGATAATCGATCTTAACCGTATAATATAACCCATTACAATTTTATAAGTATATTTTACTTTCTCACATTATATATACTTGCCTATACATATATCCCAAATACCTTCTAGACCCTATCAACACTTGTGAGTCTCTACTTATAACTTATTGGCTAATCTACTCCTTTTTATTCACAACCTATAAATGATTTCTACAACCACCATAAATATACATTCTAAGCTCCTTCCTTATTTAAATAACTAATAATCTTAGCCAATCACTCCCTCCACGGTCTACTAACCTTATTACAATATTAGCCAATCACCATGAAAGGGCACACCATCCTCTGCTTAAAGGTCACACAACTACATCTACCTTCTTTACTCAAGAGTTACCCTAACTTCTAACTTCTAAACTTATGGCTTCACAGTACTAACTTTGGAACCATCTTATTGCTCATAGATTATGACACCTCATCAAATAGTACTACTCGAGTGGAAACACTACTCCAACATTCTAACACACATCATTACCCATAAGCATGACATTAGGAACATGGATTTTGAAAAGGAATGAATGTACTTCATACCTCAGGCTCAAATTCATGATAGATAAAGAGAGGGGTACAAGCTTAAATCATGACACTTAAAAGCACTGACGGACTCTTCTCAAGTTGTTGTGTAATTTCATAACCTTATATGAATCAATTTGAAAGGACTACATCAATTCGACTCTAAGCCTTTGCACTTGAATAGCCTAGAAGATGAGACATATATAATAAAATCATAGTAAAGAAGAAATTTTGATAAATTCCATATGGACATCATAATGGCATGATCTAGAGTATGAAAGAATGGGAAACATCTCTTGAATGCCTCGTTGCTTCCTCCTCATAAATGTGGCATGCTATACACCCATAAAAAGAACTCTACTTGATATGTATTCGTAGACACCCTAGGATTATGTACCATGCTTTGATACCAATCTTTCCACAACCCGATCTGAGGCCCTGGCTACGATGAGCATCCCGAACCATGAAGTCCAGAGACAACCCTTAGCATACCATCATAAATATAATTAATACAAAACTCAAAGTACAAAAGAATAATGAAACTAAGAAAATATGAAAATCAAACTACGTCAATAATTTTATGATAATACAATAATCAAAACTCGACCATGAAATCTTTATTAAATACTAACTATCTAGGCCGGGAAAAAGTCCCTGGCTAGACCATAAATTGAAAGACTAAACATATGAGTAAATGCCTTTAAAAAGGAATGACTCAACAATTCCCTAATATCCCAAATGTTCTACTGGTGTGATGGACCCAATGACTATACCGCAGAACGTAAAATATGGGGGGTCAATACATGGAGTGTATTGGTATGTAGAACTAGAGAAAAACAATATATATTTTATATAAAATTAATCGAGAGAATTGTAAAAACATTTTATCATAATGTATATAATAAAACATACGAGCATAATGTAAAAAGATTCAATTCATGCCTGTAAAATATTGAATCAACTATTTTCTTTAGTTCTGAGCTAGATGGTACACCCTACAATTCTTAATACCTACGGGCTATATGGATTTGCCCTTGACTCGGCAGTCAAGCCCCTAGTTAGTGTTTACCGCAAGGATTTGAGTTTCATAAGCCGGTATACCCCATATTACTATACAGTAGGAATCCCCCCATGTGAGATGTACTAATTATCCCCACATGTAGGATAGCATATCATAAATCCTGCATCAGCAAACCACGATTTTGGGCAATGAGTTATCTGAACTCGTGTCTTCTTCAGGTAACCATCTAACTCTCTTTTAAGCCCATTTTTAACCTTCTTAAGATCATAATTCATGCTCATTAAAAATTTCATTTCTTATTCTGTTAAGGGCCTATCTTGATAGGTTATTGTCATACCCATACTTTCAGGAAATATCATACCAAATAAAATCTATAGCCCTTTTCATTGAAAAGCATGTTAATGACCAACAATAGATTTAAACATCATCTGAGAGTGCTCATTTAAAAAGCAAATGTAAACTTATGCAAAACACTCTCTTTTAAAGTATTTAACACATGGTAGCCAATTCAATCATTTATTGCATGCCATTTCTTCATTAGGACATAAGAGCATTTAGAATAAGAATCGCCTCTTTGAAAACATGTAATATAACAAAGAATATTGATGAAAAGGAATTTATAACATAGGAAATATAATCATTCATAAAGCATCCCCAACATTAGTTATACATAAATCTCATGATCAAAAAAGGAGTTCTAATTCATGCTCTTAAATCCATTTTACAGTTCATAATATGTTAATATAATAAATTTCATCAAGGTAGGGGAAAATTTCACAAATCATACTCATAAATTACTTTTTAAAACACATACCATATATGCATATGATTGTAATTCAAACTCATGAAAACCCCCCTTATAAATTTCATAATTTCACCAAACATAGGTTTATAATGCACGCTCTTCAAATGATTTAAAAAACACATTATGTAAATATAATTATATATCTTCAAAACTTGTGAAAATGATAAACCTATTCCCACAGAGTTAGGATAGTTCCACATACCTTTAAATCAAAGAGAACATAGAGAAATTCGAACCTTGGAGCTTAAAATCTTCAAACCCTAGGTGGTTTCTCCTCTTTTGCTTATGGAGGTAGATTTAGGGATTTTGTGAGTGATAAGACATGTTTAAAGACATAAATTTCATTCATAAGGTAATAGGGATGGTTATAGGGTGAGAAAAGACCTTTCTTCCGTTAAAATAAATCAAAACAGAGCAACTTTTAATGTTGGGCTTTGGATTTACGGTGTTAGGCCAAACCAAACAACAAGGTTTGCGGCACTAGGCTAAAGCAATCCTTAAGGCTTGCGGTGCTAGGCCAAAGAAAATACATTCTAGTGGCATTTTGCAAAATTTTCGCAGCGCGAGGCCTTTGCGGAGAATCCCCTTTGCAATGCCAACCTTTTTCCAAAGCCTAAACTCAACCCCATCACTCACCATCCCAACTAGACATGGTTTACCATCGATGTAGGGGTCCTAAAGTTCATTTTTTATGCATTATTCAAGCTATTAAAGTATGGGGTGTTACAGTTACTTCCCCTGAATCCAAGTTGTTCTCTTTCCCTATTCCTTTTGAACTTGAAATCAGATGGATACCCAATCATTTTGTAACACTGATCTTCAGTGTGGCCTTTGAGATAGAAAAAATCCGATTCAAGACTGGAATTACTCTTCATTCTCAAGTTATTGTTAGTGTTTTCATTCGTAAAATTTTTTACAGCAGAAGTTGTGCCTCATAAGTCTTTCTCCTGTTGAAAATATGTCTCAAAAATAAAGTAGGAATATATAATTTTAGTAGTTTTTAATTAGTAGATTCCTATGTGACTTAGGAATTAATTTTCCCTTTATTATTTGAATAGGAATTAGTTATCCTTACTCGTAGTTAGAAATTTTAGCTATAAATTTATGTTTTGTGTTATTAATAAAACAATTCCCTTTGACAATACTATTGCTTTATTTTATTTGTCTCCAAGTCTTTGTCAGTTATTTCTCTAATTTCAATGATAAAATCCAACAATTGGTATCACAGCCATTTTCTTGAGGGATCTATTAGAGAGATGAATTCTGAAAAGAACTTTTCCCAAATAGCTTCTCTTGTCTGTGATGGTGAGAATTACAAACTTTGTGCAGTAAGAATGGAGACTTATCTTGAGGCTTTAGATCCTTGGGAGGTCATGGCGGAGGATGATGATGATCTTCCGCTGCCCGATAATCCCATGGTGGCCCATATCAAAAGTCAAAAGGAAAAGAAAACCAGAAAAGCAAAAGCAAAAGCAACTTTGTTTGCTAGTATTTCTCAAATAACTTTCATGAGAATTATGACATTTAAATCAGCAAAAGAAATTTGGGATTGTCTGAAGGAAGAATATATAGTAGATGAAAGAATACGAGGCATAAAGGTATTGAATCTAATAGGGGAATTCAAATCGCAAAAGATGAAGGAATCTGAGACTATCAAAGAGTACTCTGACCAACTTCTTAGCATGGTTAACAAGGTAAGATTGCTTGGCACAAAATTTAAACATTCAAGAATTGTTGAAAAAATTCTTTTTACTATGTCTGAAAGATACGAAGTATCAATAACTACCTTGTGATACAAAGCTAAGTGTGTATCAAGAGATTCAAGCTAACACAAGAAGCAACAATAAGAACAACAAAGTGCTAGTGAATTGAAAGAGGCCACACACGACTTCACTAGGCTTTATGTAACGCCCCGGAAAATGGGTCCCGTAGTGTTACACAGTGCTTGAGGCTACGAGTATCCCTAAGCTAACCCTTTGAGCAATTTTCATTCAGTTCAACACAAATCAACGGGGTTTCCATAAATAACCCTCAATATCAACAAAGTAATCATCATCCAAGAAAAAAAGAATTTCATAAAGATAACAAAATATGACTTATTAGTCAACTCCCAAATCTATACTAGTCTGACAAGCCTCTAAGAAAATCAATAAAACCAGCGAGCCATTGAGACATGCCCCAACTAACTCATACTCAGTTATCAAATGTAAATAATTCTGTGAAAACAACATCAGACATCACGTCCTTGAAACATGAGAACTCACCACAACAGAGGATGTAGAACAGCGTGCCTGAAGAATCACTGTCGAACCTGGAACTGAGCACCTGAACCTATATTCCGAGAAAATATAGCCCACATCCGAAGATGTGGATCAGTACCATAGAAAGGAACAGAGTATATGGGGGTGTATGCAGTTTTATAAACATCATCATCATAAATATTTATAAGAAATATGTAGGATGTATGAAAGACTCACATAACCCAAAGAAAATCATCATAATTATGAGAGGATGAAATAAGTACAATAACACATGTGAGTCATCATATAATTTGTCAAGCACTTTCAATTCATCAAGAATATCAATTCTCATATTGTAAATATCATTTAAATCTTTTGAATGAATAACTTTCACAATTCCACCTTCAAATCACTTCACCATTCACCATAGACACAAGGAAACACACACATACAGGGGAATCCAATAACCGACATAAACCATGCGAGTTACATGGAGTCCAATGTACAACCCACGTTGGGGAGAGCCGTCCTATCCTTGCCATCGGAGTAGGACTATCGATATCAAATCCACACAAACTAGTGATCACTATATAAATCAGCCTCAGGCTCACTCCTACGGGGGCACGTAGTTTTTGAGAAGTAAGATTGCTTTATACCTCCCACTCGGTGCTAAAGATTTCTCCTGGACTTAGCTCAGATCATTTAAAAAGCAATCCACAACAAAACAATTTCAGTAATATATAAATATACATCGGGAGCCATCATACTTCCCATCTATCAAAATCAACCACGTTGAGGATTTATTTCACACTCGAGTTCAAAACAACTCCATTAAGATCAAAAGGTCAAATCATTCAAAATATCTCAAATATTCAACATCAACATGCTTATAATACACACTTTCTCAAAAAAAAACACAATTTCCAAAGGGGATTCATGATCCAAATATCAAAATCATGATAAATATCATTCAAG